>NC_053023.1:158639596-158655267 GCF_003073215.2 Triticum urartu | reverse complement strand
TTACCTTAGTGCATTATGATCTGCTAGGGTTCGGTCAGTTTAGTATCACTGCTCCGTAGGATTGCGACGTGTGCCAGAAGACGGTGGCAACTAGTCCAAATGTGGCGCAGCACCTATGTGAAGTTCTCTCTCCTGTACCTGGTTGAATCGACAATAATCAAATGAGTCTATCCATCAACTGCGATCTCTCGTGGGGCTGTTACTCCGGTACGCAATCGACTTGAAGGGCAACGGTGCATATAATTTCTCTTTTGGAGGACATCTTATACTATGAAAAGTAGAGATCAATCTTATATGCTATAGTCGACACTAAGCAAATAGCAGATGCTTTTGATAATGAGGACAACTTACATCCAATTTGCAATTTCAGTATCAAGGTATATGATATGGACCAGTCTCATCCTATTGTTGCCCATCTTTCTGTATCATCTCCAAGCACCGTCTGATCACCTAGTGTCACAGAGGTGATACACTGAATCTCATCGAATAAAGGGTCCGTTGTTGTGTCGTGCCACTTAATTCATTGCTTCTTATTTGACCTCATCGAGTTACTCACGCCTTGTGTAATGTAAAAGAATTACTGGTGGATTGCTTCATAACTAAACGACAACTAGAGGGGCTGTGTCCACCTGTGCGTCTCCAGAAAGATGTGCTTCCCTAAAACATTATCCATGGATTGTCTCATACGTCAGGGAAAGTTCTCCGACAAAATCTGCTAATGCCGAACAGATGTCTCTGGCAGGGTCTGACAATCTTATATTCCCGTGGCTCCCAGACAAATCTTCATGTTCGGCGGCTTCGCGTTGCGGGCCAACTCGCTTGGCCAGGAGCAGATCAAAAGCTACACCTCTGGCCACCAGGTCAGATTTGGAAGCTTGAGCTACGTCGCAGATATCCGTGAAGACTTGATCTTCGAGGGATTCGAGACCACGGCAGCTGCTCCTAGCCACCACGATGAACATGACATATATCGGTCATCAGGCCATACCCAGGAAATTTCACCTGGAACCGCTCTGGCCTTAGATCTGGAGCAGGTCGCGCCATCCGAGGACAGGAAGCTCAACCCCGCCACGGCATCCGCAGAATCCACGGCATTGGAGCCGCACATAGACTTAACTTCAAGTAACGTCTGTGTCACCAAACCTACTGACTCATTTCCGGTTATAAGTTCCGAACTACGTGCGTCTGCGCATGTCGAGCATGATTGTTCATCGATCGCCGAATTCGGCGCCGCGGACATCTTCCGGCACTCGCCTCTGGGCGACGTGCTAAACTCGTTAAGAGCACTATCTTTAGCGGGAGGCTCACAGCCGAATTGTGTCCGGCTCGAACCGGAGGCTGGTTATGGAGAATTTCACTTCCCACCCATCGCCCACGTCATAGCAACTGTTATCGGATTACTCCGAACATCGCCCCGTCATAAGCCAACTGTTCGAAGACTTACTAAACATGTCCATGTAAGCTTCTTCGCGCAGTTATGCGTATCGACGTGTGGGATGGGTAGGGAGGGATAGGAAATATCTCCATAACCTAGGCCTCCAGGATACGTCGAAGCCGGGACTACACTCTCGTCCTGTATAGCGCCTCACCCTGCTTGCTCATGCTCTACATGTGCACGGCAGCACAGCACATGCCCCGCCGCTGGTTCGCCACGCCGCGTCTGATGCCGGTGCCCCCTCCGCGAACTAGTTGCCTCCACGGGCCTGCGCACTCCGTCTACACAGGCTACGACGGCAGAAAGGTGCCAGCAATCCGACTCAGGAAAGTTGTTCCAACGGAGAACGGCCTTTGCATAGGAACGACGGCACACCTTTGCTACGATTTGTGTGTAACATTGTGAATATCTCCAAGAGATAGTGCTCAAAAGGAGAACCAGCCGGAAGTGACAAAAGATCGGCTGAGTGTCAAATCTTGAATGAAATACCATCAGAGCGGGCCAGCGGTCTTGAGCTTGAAAGTTAACGCCCTGGATGCGGGAAGTTTGGTTAAGCTGGACTTGTTTACAGTCACGCCTTGCATGACAGGTGAACCAGTCGAAGAAACAACCCGATATCTGAGTAGTGAGAATAATAACACTCGATGCAACCAAAAATGGATGGCGAGAGTCCAACCCGGTACTCTCACCGCCAACATGACGAGTCAGATACAGTCAACGGCACAAAATGACGCAATGACCACGAAGCAGTGGGTCGATTTGAAGGTTAGCCCCTGGTGCAGATGCTGATCGGCTGCTCCCAAGACACGGGCAAGAGTAGCGATGGAATCAGCTCGTGCGCTATACCTTCCCTCTTTCCTGTGTCGAGCGCGTGACTGAGAGTGGCCTTCGGCACTGAAGGATTTCATCGTTACTAGGGTCACTCTTTACAGCAGCGGAAGATACGCTTGTCTAGGTGGCCCGAGTATATCAACAAGCGTCGACCTACACTAGCGTAGCCTGTGAAGGAAACTTGCCCGCCGCCTTCAAAAGGTGACAGATCTGCTCAATCGCACACATTGGCATGAGACCCATGTTGCCTCCCTGCATTCTGGACAGCGCTCACACGACTTTCTTGAAAGGACCCATAGACTCCGATACCTTAAAAGGCCTCAAGGCCAAGGCTACCCTAGCTGCGGAACCCTTGATTCTCATAGGTTTGGACCGCTGAAGGCAAGAAAGATCCATTTCTCCCACCTATCGTGTATGGTGTATGACATATCCCGTATCCGCACTTCGGTAGTCCGGAATAAAATGCCAGGTCAACTCACACAGCAGACATGGTCGCCACAGGCACCGCCCGCCTCCAACTGCGGCAGAGGTAATCGTCATGGGTGTAAGATAATTGACTTGCGCCGCGCTGACCGTTTGAGCATCTCGTCGCACTAGTCTTTCGATCTAAATGGATAGGCGCGGACGAGCAGCGGACGGTTTTGGAATGATGTTAATTTGTATATTAAGGGACGAAGTGCGCTAGGTGCGTGCACAACCGCCTGGCTTTGAAAATCCAAAACATCCTGAACTGGTATACAAGCTCAACAAGGCACTGTATGGCCTCAAACAAGCCCCTGGGCCTGGTATGACACACTCAAATACTTCCTGAAGAGCAAAGGCTTCATACCTGGTTCCCTGGATCCCACTCTTTTCACGAAGACATATGATGGTGAACTGTTTGTGTGCCAAATATATGTGGATGACATTATCTTCGGCTGCACCAATCAGAAGTACAGTGAAGAGTTTGGATATATGATGCAAGAGCAATATCAGATGTCCATGATGGGGGAGCTGAAGTTCTTCCTTGGTCTTCAAATACGACAACAACGCAATGGCATCTTCATATCTCAAGAGAAGTATCTCAAAGATTGCCTGAAGAAGTTCGGTATGCAAGACTGCAAAGGCTTCACAACACCAATGCCAGCCAAACATCATCTGGTCCTGACTGACAATGGTAAAGAGTTCGATCAAAAGGTATACCGCTCCATGATTGGTTCTTTGCTTTATTTATGTGCATCTAGGCCAGATATTGTGCTTAGTGTTTGCATGTGTGCTCGATTTCAAGCGGCACCAAAGGAGTCGCATCACTTAGCTGTGAAGCGAATTCTTCGATATTTGGCTCACACCCCAACTCTAGGATTATGGTATCCAAAGGGCTCAGAGTTTGATTTGGTTGGATTTTCGGATGCTGATTATGCTGGTGACAAAGTTGATCGCAAGTCTACATCAGGCACATGTCACTTTCTGGGACGATCACTTGTATGTTGGTCTTCAAAGAAGCAGAACTGTGTATCTCTCTCCACTGCTGAATCTGAATACATTGCTGCTGGATCTTGCTGCGCTCAGCTTCTGTGGATGAAGCAAACACTCAAGGACTATGGCATTCATCTGAAGCAAGTGCCACTTTACTGCGACAACGAAAGCGCCATCAAGATTGCCAACAACCCAGTTCAGCACTCGAAGACAAAGCACATTGAAATTCGTCATCACTTTCTCAGAGATCATGTTGTGAAGGAAGACATTGATATCATACACGTCAACACTGAAGAGCAATTGGCAGATATCTTCACCAAGCCCTTGGATGAGAAGAGGTTTTGCAAGTTACGGTGTGAGCTAAATATCCTGGAATCCTCAAATGTCCTGTGATCAGGCACACATCCTAACCCTTATGCATATTGATGACTTAGATGTGCAACACACGAAGTGAAGTATATCTTCAATCAATGAAGACATACATTCTAAGTGTGAATACATTAATGTGGAATTTGACTTCGGAGCGCCACGATAATTGTGCGCCGTGTCTGGGTCTAATACTTCCTATACGGTGGGTAACGCCACCACCAAACGTTCTATTTTGAAGTGTTTCACTCATGGCGTTACCTTGCAATGTCTTCACATTTGGTTTGGCTTCGATCTCAACATATTTTCATGATTATCTTCACTATGTTGATTATATATATATATATATGCTAGTGTTCTGTCCTCTACAGCATTCACTTATAGCTATGTCTTCGTGTTGAATCTTTTGAACTAAGTGAATGTGATCGGACCCTAACCTCTCTATGCTTTCTATCTCAAACTCTATCTCTCCAAGTCATATGCATTCTATTGAAACTGTCGAATGTCTTCTCTGCGTCCTTGTCAGCAGAAGATACAGAGACAACCATTAAGTCCGTTTTCAATGCTCATTCCTCCACATGAATTCCGGAGAAGTAGGAACGACCACCCGACAATCCAGGCGTGCGTGGGACGTGGAACAAACCCCAAAATTCCGCATAATGGCCACGTGTTCCTCAAATGCGAATCGCCAGGGGCACCTGTGTAATAGCACAGTGCCGCCCTGTGCCTATAAATACACACTCACAGCGGTCATTATCTCTTCTTCCACCCTCGCACGAACCCTAGCGCCACCGCTAGCTCTCGACGACGCGGCGACGAAGCGCTTCGCTGCCGCAACCTCTCCGACGCCGTCTTCACGCCGACCGCGGACATCGTCCTCTCCGCCGTCGCCGTAGGTGTCCTCCGTCGCCAAGTTAGGGCACGGAAGATCGAACTGCTCGGCCTCATCTCCCACTCCGTCTAGCAGTTCTCAGTGTGGTAAATAAAACTCCCTTTTTACAGCACCATTGATCCTATTGATCTGTCACTTTCTACCACAAGTAGTTTCTGTTCACACAAACTAGATCTCTCTCAAACTACATCTCATAACATGCCTAGTATATTCACTTGTGCTTCACAAAGTAGTTAGATTCCTCACTTGTACTGATCTGTGGATTCGTACAAATCTGGAACCAACTTCTTATCTATGAGTGAATGTCTTCGCACGATGAGGTCAATGTCTTCTGAACTGATTTATCTTCAAAATCTTCTGAGAATGCATATGACCTGTTCCCCTTCCCTCGCACCTTAATGCTGTCACAGGTACATGTCCGTGGGAGAATCCTTTGGTTCTCATAGTCTGCATTCATTTGCAGAGTTCTTACAGCATCACATAAATTCTCCTGAAGCCAGTTCCTGTTGGTCCAGCAAAAGAAAGCCTTTGAAGCCTTTGAACGTCTTGAAGCCTTCCAAGTTAAGGTTTATGGCTTCAGAAACAGCAGCAAGGAAGGGGGGCAGACAGTGACGTGGAGGAACATCCAAAGATCTGCCTGATGAACTGGCAGAAATGTATAAAACAGATCCTGAAGAGAATTATGGTCAGCGCAAGACCCGAATCCAATGGATTCGACGCTATTGGGCAGAACAATGGTTCAAATACCGCTTCACAACCCAAGAGTATGCTGAGAAAAGTGCAATCAAAAGACCGTGGGGAGACATCTTATACAAGAATCTTGCACCCAGGTCCAGAGATGAAGCTATTGCCCAAAGCTTCTATCCATGTATGGTTCGTGGGCCACAGCCTGATGATGCACATCCGTCATCACTACTCTGGTGTCATGACGACAATCTGTTCAAGCGCAACTTCCAGTTTGCCCAAAACTCAGCGAAGCAGAACAAGAAGAAATTTTGGTTAGACTTCAACCTAGGTCCTTCAGCACCAAGGGCAGATGGCACACGAGAAGCAGAGCCCAATGTCATCGGTCCGTATGCCAACCTTGAAGGCCTCATCACCTACATCTTGGTTCAAGGGACTGCAGTGAATGAGCCTGCAGCTGACACTGAGTCTGATGAAGCGCCTGCAGTGCCGAAGCCAAAACAGTTGAAGAAGCCAAAAGCTTCAAAGCCGGCCCCTTCACCAAAAATCTCAAAGGCGAAGCCATTGGCAACTGCACCTCCTGAAGACAGTGTGCAGTCTGAAGACTTATCACGCGTCTCAAGGCACCGGAAGGCCAAGATGCCTCTATCTCACACTGGCAAAGAGCTCACAGCTGCTGCCATCCTGCGCAGCGAAGCCATTGATCTGTCAAGTGATGAAGATCTTGCAGATGACGCTCTTGAGCAGCTCATCAAGAGCAAAGAAGAAGCAGAAATCTTCAATAATCTGCCTCTCTTTGATGTCGCCATCATCCACAGCTTCATTGATGAGTGGTTTGACACGCCAAACATCAGCTTTGAAGATCTGCAGCTACCTATTGGCCTCAGTGTCGCCTTCCAAGGCGCCATTGCTTCAAAACTTGCAATTGCCCAGCGCATTGTTGAACTGAAGCAGAAGATTGACTATGAAAAGGCTCAGTTCAAGAAGCACATGGCCAAGCTCAGCGTGCAGGAAGTGAAGAACTTCAAGACAATGATGCATGAGCTAAAGGAAAACTTTCTGAAGAAGCGTGCAGAAGCTCAGGGTTCACATGAGCGGATGAAGACTCTGGCTGATAGATGTGTGCAAGCCTACAATGAGGCTGAGAAGCGCAAGGCACTTGGGCGTCCTGGCATCGACCCCAAGATGGCCGCAAAGAAAAAGAAGAAGACTGTTCCAGCCGAACCAGAGGCACCAAGGCAGGAAGCAGTTCCGCTTGTCTTCCCAACTGAATGACTGGCTCGAAGCCAAAGAGCCGGTCAACAGCTTCAGAGCTCAAGAAGACAAGAACTGCTGAGGCTGAAGCCAGGAAGAGGAAACACTCTGAAGGACTCTCCTACTGCCCCCACCAAGAAAAAGCGAAAAACCAAGAAAGCTCGGGCTGCTCCCACAGAGCCCTTGATAGTTGAACCCATTTCTATGGTTCATCCTGACGCAGAACGTCAACTGACGGTTCATGAGCCTGCTTCCACAGAGGCTCCTGAAGCTGAAGACATTCCAGCAGCTGATCCCATCACTGCTGAAGACATTGGTCATCATGACAATGTAGAAGATGATGCAGCCCTTCCTCAGTTAGAACAACAGCGAACTCATCAGCATTGGTCGTCCACTGAACGCCAATTGCACAGGATAGCCAGTCATGATTCAGGACGAAGATACATAGTAAGACCATTGGGCATTTGATCTTGCGCCCTACAAGATGTTTAAGGTCCCCAGCAATGCGTCAGACGATTTTGGTTTTCTGCTGGAGACCTTCCCTGCAAAAGAGAGTTAAGCTTTCTTAGCCACCCACATCTTCAAGGGTGGCTTAGAAGCAATAAGTCTAAGTGCAGCATCTGAGAATTTTGGCTTTGGAGCCCTAGCAAACAGTCTTGCAGGCGGACAATAGTACTCATAAGAATAAGCAGAATAGTTCTTGGTCTTATGAACATGGCGGTTTGATGAACCGCTCTCATATTCATATGCCTGAGTATGGTTTCCCTGCAAAACATTTGCGTTAGTGCGACTCAGGTGAGTCCTCTGTCTGTATGAAGCCTTTGGACCGTATGAAGCCTTTGGTCTGAGGTTTGTTCTTCTTCACGTGAGGTGTCATGAAGACATTCACAGGAAGATTTTCCAGACACCTTTTTAGAACCCAGATCTTCTTCATAGGCGGTCCATTCCTGCAGTTAGTACCAATGTACCTGGCAAACACTTCACCATTCTGATTCTTAAACAGTATATAGTTTGCATCAAAGGATTCATCAATTATAATGGGGTTAGCACAGGTGAAGCCAGTTAGATTGGATGGATCTGCTGAAGGTTCCTTTGCAGCAACCCACATGGTTTTGGGGTACTGCTCGGTTTCCAGTAAGAGCCATTCTGCATTCATTTTCCTTACGAACAGCCACCTCTTTCCTAGGTTTGGTTCAGAATCTGCTTTTTGAGGACATCACATAGCTGTTCCGATGCCCTTGAAGACTTTTGTACATCCCTGTTTCAAGCATGTCTTCAAACCTAGCATTCTCATCAGCAATAGCGGTGGTATCCTCAGCAGAGGGGTTAGTTACCGCATCAACAGTTGAAGATATTGCAACAGCAGTAGCAGTAGAACATTCAGCAACAGAAGTAGCATTATCACGCTCAATGCATTTAAGACATGGTGGTTCAAATCCTTCCTGAGCGGGACTGATCTGTTTGGCGCGAAGTGACTCGTTTTCCGTTTTGAAGATCTTCATGAGCCGCTCTCAATTTCTCAAGATCTTGCTTCCTTTGAAGATAATAGGAAAGCTTTTCATGAGTTGTTGAGAGAGTTTCATGACGACTTTCAAGTTCCTGATACTTAACAGTGAAGAATTTTTATGTCTTCAATTAAGGATTCAGATCGAGTCATTTCAGCACTAACAGATCATCGCTTCTGTCTAACAGTTTTTGAATATGTTCCATAGCTTTCTGTGTTCAGTTGCAATTTTAGCAAGTGTTTTGTAGCTAGGTTTTGAAACCACAATCAGAGTAATCGTCACTAGATGTTTGATAGTGAGTAGTGCGTGTGTTTACCTTGGCACCGCGTGCCATGAAGCAGTTAGGTGGAAGCGGAGCAGTCCTTGTCATTTGCATCGGTGTCGGTGATGAAGTCATTGTCTTCAGTGTTGAAGATGGACTTGCAACGTTATGCTGTAGCCAGACTTGCGACGCCTGAGTCGGATTCCTCTTCAGACTCCACCTCCGCTCTCCTCAGAAGCAGACTCCTCCTCTGAATCCATTTCCTTGCCAACAAACGCACGTGCCTTGCCAGATGAGCTCTTCTTGTGTGATGAAGACTTTGAGGAAGACTTGGAAGAAGACTTTGAGTATTTCTTCTTCTTCTTGTCGTCAGAGTCATATTCCTTGCTCTTCTTCTTCTTTTTGTTCTCATTGTCCCACTGTGGACACTCAGAGATGAAGTGGCCAAGTTTCTTGCACTTGTGACATGTTTTCTTCTTGTAGTCATGAGCAGGAGCTTCATCATTCCTTGAACTTGATCGGGAAGACTTTCTGAAGCCTTTCTTCTTGGTGAATTTTTGGAACTTCTTGACAAGCATAGCAAGTTCCCTTCCAATGTCTTCAGGATCATCAGAACTGCTGTCAGATTCTTCTTCAGATGAGGAGACAGCTTTTGCCTTCAAGGCACGAGTTCGCCCATAGTTTGGACCGTAGATATCTCTTTTCTCAGAAAGCTGAAACTCATGTGTGTTGAGCCTCTCAAGTATGTCAGACGGATCGAGTGTCTTGAAATCAGGACGTTCTTGAATCATCAGGGCCAGGATGTCAAACGAACTATCAAGTGATCTCAGCAGCGTCTTGACGAACTCGTGTTTGGTAATCTCAGTGGCGCCGAGGGCTTGAAGCTCATTTGTGATGTCAGTGAGTCGGTCAAATGTGTGCTGGACATTCTCATTGTCATTTCGCTTGAAGCGGTTGAAGAGGTTGCGAAGGACACTGATTCTCTGATCTCTCTGGGTTGAGATGCCTTCATTGACCTTGGAGAGCCAGTCACAGACCAGCTTGGATGTCTTCAAAGACTCACAACGCCATACTGTCCTTTGGTCAGATGACCAACAGATTGATATTCTTGGCAGTAGAGTCCAAGTTGAAAAGAATCTTCTTTGACATCAGCAGCAGTGACACCTTTCTCCAGCCTTGGGAACGCCCGTTCTCGACGACATTACATAGGTTGACGTCAATTGGCTTCAAGATGCATACGCATCTTATTCTTCCAGTAGGGATATTCCAGTTCCATCGAAGACGGGGCACGCAGCGGAAGACTTTAATTATCCCTGGCAGTTCGACATAGCTAAAACTCCAGGTGGTTAACCGAATCACACAGAACCAGGGAGCACCTTGCTCTGATACCAATTGAAAGTGCGTTATATCGACTAGAGGGGGGGTGAATAGGAGATTTTTATGAAAGTCTTCAAAACATGGGAGTTTTTGAAGACAAAACGAAAAATAGACCTATTTCCATGCAGCGGAAGGTAGACTACACTAGGCAAAACCATAGTCAAGTATTCAATGAGTGAAAGCAACAAAGACTAATAGAGCTAGGTAGTAAGGATCAGATAGGAAGATATTGTGGCCAAACAAACATGCAGTCACTTAGTGGAAGACAAATGATAAGCAAACATACAATGACTCAACAAGGAGTAAACAGTAAGTAACGTGAAGTGAAGATGAAACCAGTGACTCGTTGAAGACAATGATATGTTGAACCAGTTCCAGTTGCTGTGACAACTGTACGTCTGGTTGGAGCGGCTAGGTATTTAAACCTTAGGACACACAGTCCCGGACACCCAGTCCTGAACACGCAGCTCAGAACACCCAGTCCTCACCGTATTCTCCTTGAGCTAAAGTCACATAGACCTCGCCCAATCACTCTGGTAAGTCTTCAAGGTAGACTCCCAAACCTTCACAGACTTCGTTCACTGGCAATCCACAATGTATCTTGGAAGCTCAGAACGCGACGCCTAACCGGCTCGAGGATGCACAGTCCTCAAGTGTAATAAGTCTTCAAATCACACATACAAGAAGACTTAAGTGATGCCCAATTCTCTCTGGCTCTGGTGGTTAGGTCTTTATCCTCGCAAGGAATTCTCTCTCAAAGGCTTCGAGGTGGGTTGCTCTCAAACGACAAAAGCCGTACTTTCAATCTGAGCAGCCAACCGTTTATGGTTGTAGGGGGTGGGCTATTTATAGCCACTTGGCAACCCGACCTGATTTGTCCGAAATGACCCTGGGTCACTAAGGAACTGACACGTGTTCCAACGGTCAGATTTCAAACTCACACGGCAACTTTACTTGGGCTACAAGCAAAGCTGACTTGTCCGACTCTGGACAAGATTCGCTCTCATAGTCTTCACTCGAAGACATAGGTTTTTTGGTTAAGGCATCACTTCAGTCATTCTGACTGGTTCTCTTGGACCCCACTTAACAGTACGGTGGTCCTATGACTCAACACAAAAGAAAAAGAACTACGAAAGATCTAAGTCTTCGAGCTCCATAGGCTTCATAACGTGTCTTATTTTGTCATAGTCTTCAATGTGAATATCTTCATATACCACCTTTGGCTTCAATGTCTTCATACATTTTTAGGGGTCATCTCTGGTAGTAAAACCGAATCAATGAGGGACTTCTACCTGTGTTATCCTGCAATTCTCACAAACACATTAGTCCCTCAACTAGGTTTGTCGTCAATACTCCAAAACCAACTAGGGGTGGCACTAGATGCACTTACAATGAGGGTGTCCTGAAGGGTGCCCGTCTTGTAGCGGACGAATGTCCAAAGGATGTAATATTTGAGTAAACTTGCTCGTGTGATCCTGTATGATGAAAACTTGTTTCATATGCGCTATGCAACGCTTGTTTGAATTTAAAATATTACCTTCTGTTTGGCTGTTTATCCAATCTGAGAGATGGCTAGTCCTCGGCTTCTGCCCCCATGCCGCGAGTGCTAGGGTGTTCGGGATAAACCTGAGCACTCTTCTTCCCATTATTGGGTCCTTCGAGGGAGGTGCTCAGCACAGCGAACAAGGCAACCGGACTAATAATGCTTTATCACTCTCACTTAGCCATAGAATTCTATAATTTTAAATTTCGACGAAGCCCCTATTATTCGGAAGGCCGAATTCGGGGCGCGATACATGCCTTCAAGCCGGACAGGACCGACTCCTCGTTCTAAGCGGCATAAGTCTTTAGGGACTCGAAACCTCGCCGAACAGCGACCAGTCTCTCGCCTTATCATGACAGTCAGTTTTAGCTTTCTCTACTGAGGTGCTTAGCCCAGCAGAACCGGGGCACAATCGCAATAGTTCTCCTAGCGCTACCTTAGCTGATAGAGAGGAACGTAAGGTACCGAAACATAGGAGCCGGGCAAACCCAACATTTGACCAAAGACATGATTCAGAGCTGATGCATATAATGCTATAAGTTTGGGGTGCCGCACTTGTGAAAGTGTTCGGACTTCTCACACCATATTGTGGGGTACTTAAGCCCCTGGTGTGTTGGCCGTACCAAAGTGTACGGTTGCAAGGCGTCATTAATGAACACATATATATAACAATAATGCCACAATAGTCGTAATGTTATGCGTTGTTTATTCAAAGAGGTGCGTTAAAGCAGAATGATATAGATAGTGCAATAAGCAAAAAGTAGGACTATGTACCTTCCAAGGGCAAGCTGAGGAATAGTATTAAAGCAAATATTTCACTTGTTATCATAATCCACCTGGGAGTTCCGTGGTGTGGTGTAGCGTTCTGCCTCTCTTGGTTGCTGCATCATGTGTTCGGCAATCATGCTGCCGGACAAGGTTTCCAGAGATTAAAGTCCTGAAAGAGAAAAACAACAAAACGGGAAGCCCCTAGTGCGGTTTAGGCCGCGTCTTGGAGCGTGCCGTAGTTGTGCCCCCCTCCCCACCTGTGCCCATGGTATTTTTAATGCGTAATTATGTATGCGTGGCACGAATTTTGTCGTTTGGCTTGGGCCGGGGTGGGGGCTGTATTGCTACGCGAGCTCAGACCGTGCCGGTCGGTGTAGTTGCTGATTACTCTGAGCGCGTTTGAAGGTGTTCGGGTCTTGAAACGCCGAACTGGTGGATTGCTTTGAGAGGCCTCTTTGCGCTTCTGCTGTGAGGGCCGCAGTGTGCTCCTCCGTGGGAGAGAGCGCTCTGTGTTTCCGTTAACTGTGATGACCCCCCGGGGTCCTGGCATCTCGAGCTTGAGGTATGAATAATGCGGTACCGCATCGAATCTCACAAATGCGGTTTGCCCGAGCAGTGCATGATAGCCACTGCGGAATGGGACTATATCGAAGATTAATTCTTCGCTTCGGAAGTTATCCGGGGATCCGAAGACCACTTCCAGTGTAATTGAGCCTGTGCAATGGGCCTCTACACCTGGAATGACGCCTTTAAAGGTCGTTTTTGTGGGTTTGATCCTTGAGGGGTCTATACCCATTTTGCACAATGTGTCCTGGTAAAGCAGGTTCAGACTACTGTCGCCATCCATAAGGACTCGAGTGAGGTGAAATCCGTCAATGATTGGGTCTAAGACCCGTGCGGCGAATCCGCCGTGACGGATACTAGTGGGGTGGTCCCTGTAATCGAAGGTGATCGGGCAGGAGGACCATGGGTTGAACTTTGGGGCGACTGGCTCCAACGCATATACGTCCCTGAGCGCACGCTTCCGCACCCTCTTGGGGATGTGGGTTGCGTATATCATGTTCACCGTCCGCACTTGTGGGGGGGACCTCTTCTGTCCTCCGGTGTTCGGCTGCCGGGGCTCCTCTTCGTCATGGCTGTGTGACCCCTTATCTTTATCTTCGGCAATTAACTTGCCGACCTGCTTGAACACCCAGCATTCCTTGTTGGTGTGGTTGGCTGGCTTGTCAGGGTACCATGTATTTGACACGAGCGATCGAGTATGTGGTCCAAACTGGACGGGCCCGGAGTGCTTCTTTTAAATGGATTTTTCCGCTGACCGGGTTTAGAGCCTTCGAATCTGGCATTGACTGTCGTATCCTCAGTATTATCGCTGTTAATGCGGCGCTTATGTTTGTTGCGACGTGACCTGCTATTGCCGTCCTTGGTATCCGAAGTACCATGGTTTTTTGATATGTTGTTACTGCGAGCCAGCCAGCTGTCTTCTCCCGCACAAAAGCGGGTCATGAGTGTCGTGAGGGCTGCCATAGATTTCGGCTTTTCCCGTCCAAGGTGCCGGGCAAGCCACCCGTCGCGGATGTTATGCTTGAAGGCTGCTAGGGCCTCTACATCCGGAAAGTCGACGATTTGATTTTTCTTTGTTAGGAACCGTGTCTAGAATTGCCTGGCCGATTCTTTTGGCTGCTTAATTATGTGGCTCAAGTCATCGGTGTCTGGTGGTCGCACATAAGTGCCCTGAAAGTTGTCGAGGAATGCGGCTTCCAGATCTTCCCAACAGCTAATGGACTCTGCTGGCAAGCTGTTAAGCCAATGCCGCGCTGGTCCTTTGAGCTTTAGTGGGAGGTATTTGATGGCGTGTAAGTCATCGCCGCGGGCCATGTGGATGTGGAGGAGGAAATCCTCGATCCATACCGCAGGATCTGTTGTGCCGTCGTATGATTCAATATTTACGGGTTTGAAACCCTCTGGGATTTGATGATCCATTACTTCGTCTGTGAAGCATAGGGGGTGTGCGGCGCCTCTGTATTGGGCTATATCACGACGCAGCTCGAATGGTCTTGCCCGCTGTGTTCGGCCCGGCCAGATTGACTTTTACTGTATCCGGCATGATGTTTATTGTCTCGCATAGTGGCGCGCCCTCATGATCCGTAGACTGATCTTGCATGTTTTGCTTTGTCCTCCAATATGTCTCGCAGGTCTGGCGTATTTCCCCATGCCTTTTTATTTGAATGGCGTCGGGGTGCAGGCTGAGTTTTTGGCTGGAATGCCTCTCTATCGCGGCCACGAGGTGGCCGATCAGCCACGTCATACGCTTCTTCCTCCAGTCGGGGTAGCAACCTGCATTTTGGGTAACTCTTGGAGGGGCGCTTCGAGTTATATTCCTCGGCCGCGAGGACTTCAGTCCATCTGTCAGCTAGCAGATCTTGATCAGCTTGAAGCTACTGCTGCTTTTTCTTAAGGCTATTCGCCGTGGCTATAAGCCGGCGCTTGAAGCGCTCTTGTTCGACGGGATCCTCTGGCATGGAAAATTCGTCATCGCCAAGGCTTGCCTCGTCTTCGGAGGGGGGCATGTAATTATCATCCTCGGCTTCTCCATCTGCCGCTCTCTCAGGAGGGCTGGCTCCTCCATCCTCCAGCTCTAAATCTTGCTGGTGGGGATTGTTGTTATCTTCGGCACTATCCGAAGTGTTATTATCTCCTGTCCCGATATCACCACTTTTGCTTTGGCGGGACATAGAGCGGCGCCGCTGACGTTGGCGCTTGGGTTGCTTCTTGGAGGAGTCATCCGCCGCTATCTCGTCGCCATTGCCTTCTTTGGGTGTGTCCACCATATATATATCGTATGATGAGGTGGCTGTCCAGTGCCCTATGGGCAGTGGTTCATCTTCGTCTCCCGCCTCGTCGTCCATACCGTCAATGTCTTCGGAGTCAAAGTCGAGCATGTCGGTTAAGTCATCGACAGTGGCTACTAAGTGGGTGGTGGGCGGGCCGCGAATTTCTTCGTCGTCCGCATCCCAATCCTGCCTGACATAGTTCGGCCAGGATCCTCCTGACAAGGAGAGAGACCTTAACGAGTTCAGTATGTCGCCAAAGGGCGAGTGCTGAAAAATATCCGCGGAGGTAAACTCCATGATCGGAGCCCAATCGGATTCGCTAGGAATGGGCCAGGCGGTTTGGAGTCCATGGCCGGAGAGAGATGCGGCAGTTTGTCAACACGGCTCTTGTGCAGTGTAAGGTCGATGTTCGGCTCGATCGCCGATGAGGGTAAGGCCTCCGTGGCGGGGTCCATCCGTCCCTGG
>NC_053023.1:157540907-157693744 GCF_003073215.2 Triticum urartu | reverse complement strand
CATGAGAGGAGGAAAAAAGTGCAGCAGACCCAAATGCAGGCGCTGCAAGCAAGGGTAGACGCGATAGAGGAACGAGAAGCAAATCGCAGCAAACGTACTGCCGAAGCCTCCCCCGAAGCTACCCCGCCATCTCAGCGCAGAAGCAGCGTGGCTTCCACCGAGCTGCTTCAGCCGGAGCATGACTTGACGGCTCCTGCCAGCTATCCCGTGGATGCTATAACAGAGTCTCAAAATTGCCACCTTATGACGCAATGGATGAATTTGAAGGTCAAGGCGGCTGTTGGCTCTGTTTTTCCTACTGAACCCGGCGCAACTTTTCACTGCCGGCCGATTCCAGAAGGATATGCTAGGGTGATGGTGGATGAGATAACGGAGGGATTTGAGGACCTCCAGCTTGACCACCCTACCGGTGAAGGGGAGACTCGGCTGGGGTCTGCTCTGAAGACTCCATGCCTATGGCGGAAGGAGCTCATCAACCTTCCGAACTGGACGCCACCGCCTCCTCCTCCTCCTCCGGCGAGTCAGGGCACTCCGCCTCCACCGCCTCCTCCTCCGGCGAGTGACGATCAGGGCCCTCGGCCGGCTCCTTCTCCGGCGCGCGGCGGCACTCCGCCTCCTTCTCCGCCTGCGCCGACGCGCCCGAGCAGCCAGCCTCCTCCTTCTCCGCCTCGTCAGCAAGGGCGGAAGAGACCTGCCGCCGCTCCAGCTGCTCCGGCGCGTCGTAGTCCTTCTCCTCCGCCTCTTAAGCAAGTAAAGAAGACAACCGCTACGTCTGCTCGGTTGGTGTCTAGCAGTACAACCAGAGGCGGGAGGACATACAGATTCGGTCCTTCTCTGAAGACTCCAGAGAAGTTACCATACGAGAGGACCCAGGAGGAGAACGCCGAGATCGCGCGAGAAGAAGTGAAGAAATTCTTTGAAGGGGTGAAAGCAAAGAAACATCCACCTCCGGAGGATAAGGTAGATCGGGTGAAAGTGAAGCGCACTCTGGCTGCCCTGACAAAACCACCGAAGTCTGATCCGCCGAAAGGAAACTATGACCACATTATTGGAAAGGAATTTGCCGAAGCGGAGCGGTCAGGAAGTACTGTCAGTGATCAAAGGCTGAAAGAACGACGAGCTGGGAAACAAATTGCCCAGCTCGGCGAACAAGCGAAGCAATCGTGCCCCCCGCTCAAGGTGCCTAGCCACAACGTCGATAATGATCCGAGGATGGTGCCCGGTTATAGCAATCTTGCAGATTACCTGCCCGACGAAGTACATTATGAACCCATGGACGTGCAGATACAAAGATACGAGTACGGGAAGCCTCTCGTCAAAGATGAAAGATCTCTATCAACGATGATGCGAAGATTGCATGATTGGTACTTGAAAATCTGCAGAGACTCTGGGGGGAGGAGTACTTTGTATGCGAGAGTTAAACTGGAGCATGACCTCATTGGAATTGATCTGTTGCCTGTTCCATTTGAGGAGTTCTTTCAGTTTTTCAATCAATTGGCCCTCGATAAAGCAACGGTCACCTGCTACTGTCTGTAAGTAGTACTACTTCTGTCATTAAGTCTCTCTATATAGCTCAGCTCTTTCATTGCATGTATTTATAATTATCCTCACTATATTATGCAGATTGAAGATCGTCGAATTCAAGAAAAGACAAATCGGTGATATTGGGTTCATTAACACAAATATCATAGATGCAACTCAGGTTAAATTTCATGTCGCAGCTACCGAGGCCAACTTGCTACGATCGTTGGTAATAAATGAAAACAAAGATATAATACTCTTTCCGTACAACTTCAAGTGAGTGTTACTGTCTTGTGCATATTCGGTTTCCCTTATGTATTAGTCAAGGTTATAGTAATGTAATTGATGAGTTATGCATGCGTGTGCAGTTTCCACTATATTCTCCGAGAGATTAAGCTTGAGCAGGGACTAGTAACTGTCTTAGACTCAAGACGAAAAGATCCCCAGGACTATGCGGACATGACTCAAATGCTCGAGAAGTAAGTTAAATCAATCATTATCCAACATATCAGCAACTTTGTTCATTTCCTGATATATCAAGTAATTGTTTTCTTTGTCTGGCAGGGTTTGGAAAAAATTCACCAAAAAAGCTCCGGGACTCCCGAAGAAGCTGCAATTTAGACACCCGAAAGTAAGTACTATAGTAGCATGTTCCGCGCATCTCCTATTGATTCAAGCCCTAGTTTCATCAATACCATTTAGCATTCTTACTTATCAGTTTGATTGACCTCTATTTCTTGTAAAGTGGTTGTGGCAGGAACAAGGGAATGATTTCTGTGGATACTACATTTGCGAGTCCATCCGCCACACGACCTGTGAGCGGGGCTACTCTGACGAACAATATGAAGTGCGTAATAAACAACATTCACAATTTTATTTTATTACCATCATTTGTGTTGAGTTTCATTCATTCATATATATATATATATATATATATATATATATATGTATTGACCCCCTTCTTCAAATTAGATGTTTCAGAAGCGGGATGAACTCCTAGCACCAGCTCGCATGCGAGCAATTCAAGAGGAATTGGCAGCATTCTTTCTTGACCACGTGATCCCTGAAGACGGACAATTCTATGTGGACCCTGAGTCCGTATGATTACATTTGTAAGAGATAATTATTGCATATATGTAGCCGGTAGTGTCAGATAGATATACGAGAACTTGTTGTTCGACCAATCTCTCGGAGAAGGAGAGGTGGTCGATATCACTTCTCTCTGTATATATGCATATATGTTCATGATGATCTTCTGTTTCCTTCGTTTGCTTACTAGCTAGCTAGCGTGTCTAGTCCTCTCTATATACATATGTATAGTACGTAGCGTCGACCAAGCACGGACATAAGAGAGGACACTTCTCTCTATTAATTATAACTAGCTAACACAATATATGAAACACCTAAATTAACCCCGCAAAACCCCCAACCCCCCCCCCACCCCTTTCAAAAAAAACAAAAACCCCAGCCACAGAAGTGCTGACGCGTGGATGCCTATTGGTCCCGGTTGGTGCCACCAACCGGGACCAAAGGGTCTCCTGACTGGGCTCTGCGCAATGCCCACGTGGAGGGCCTTTAGTCCCGGTTCTGGATTGAACCGGGACTAAAGGTGGGAGGTATTAGTACCGACACTTTAGTCCCGGTTCCGGAACCGGGACTAAAGGCCCTTACGAACCGGGACTATAGGCCCTTTTTCTACCAGTGCGCGTAGAAGCACTTCAAGAGGAAATACCGGGATTTTTGCTTGACCAGGTCATAAATCCGAAGGGAGAATACTATTACCCGCTACCGCCCCCATCGACCAGGTCATGAACCACTTCCAATTGTCATCGTGCTCCGAAGGCACCAATTAGGCTAATGCCACTGGCTCCGAAGGCAACATGCATATGTAGGAGAAATTGTATATAGCTATACATGTGTGTATGTGTGAATTAATATGGTGGTTTGTGAGACATTGATGATATATATATGATTGGTTCTACTAGAAACTCTATTTATATATATATATATATATATGCATAACGTGTACAATGTGTAGTATCGTAAAATACCAGCAAACGAAAAAGAATTAAAATGGAAAACACAAAATTAAATGAAAAAGAAATAATAAAACCAAAAACCCCCAAACATTTTAGTACCGGTTGGTGTTACCAACCGGTACTAAAGGGATCCCGGCCCCCGGAGCTGGCTCGTGCCACGTGGTTGCCCTTTAGCACCGGTTCGTGCTGAAGCGGTACTAAAGGGGGGGCCTTTAGTGCCCACACTTTAGTGCCGGTTATGGAACAGGCACTAAAGGGCCTTACGAACCGGTGCTATTGCCCGGTTCTGCACTAGTGTATGGCTCTCTCAAAAGGTGCGTACAGCAAGGATGATTGTGGCACACTAACAAGCAAAGACACAAATAATACAAGACGCTCCAAGCAAAACACATATCATGTTGGTGAATAAAAATATAGCTCCAAGTAAATTACCGATGAAAGTGGACGAAAGAGGGGATGCCTTCCGGGGCATCCCCAAGCTTTGACTTTTTGGTGTCCTTGGATTATGTTGGGGGTGCCATGGGCACCCCCAAGCTTAGGCTCTTGCAACTCCTTGTTCCATAATCCATCACAAGAATTCACCCAAAACTTGAAAACTTCACAACACAAAACTCAATAGAATTCTCGTGAGCTCCGTTAGAGAAAGAAAACAAAAAACCACTTCAAGGTGCTGTAATGAACTCATTCTTTATTTATATTGGTGTTAAACCTACTGTATTCCAACTTCTCTATGGATTATAATCTATTTTACTAACCATAGATTCATCAAAATAAGCAAACAACATTCGAAAAACAGAATATGTCAAAAACAGAATAGTCTGTAGTAATCTGTAACTAACGCAAACTTCTGGAACTCCAAAAAATCAACCAAACTTGGACGTCCTAGACAATTTTTTTATTGATCATCAGCAATTAGAATCAGTACTTTATCACGTTCTGGTGATTTTTAACAATTCGGCCACTGAACGCAAAGTTTCTGGAAATTACAGCAAGATCAAATAACTATCATCCAAGAAGATCTGATAGGTCTCAGTTGGCACAAACACTAATTAAAACACAAAACCACTTCCAAACAGAAGGTAGATGGGTTATTTATTCCCTAACAGAAGAAAAACACAAAAAACTAAAAATAAAATTGGGTTGCCTCCCAACAAGCGCTATCGTTTAACGCCCCTAGATAGGCATAAAAGCGAGGATAGATCTAGGTATTGCCATCTTTGGTGGGCAATCCATAAGTGGCTCTCATGATAGTTTCATATGGCAATTTTATTTTCTTTCTTGGAAAGTTTTCCATGCCCTTTTTTAATGGAAATTGAAATCTAATATTCCCTTCCTTCATATCAATAATCGCACCAACCGTTCTAAGGAAAGGTCTACCAGGAATAATAGGGCAAGAAGGATTGCAATCTATATCAAGAACAATGAAATCTACGGGCACATAATTCCTATTTGCAACAATAAGAACATCATTTAATCCTTCCCATAGGTTTCTTAATAGTAGAATCCGCGAGATGCAAGTTTAAAGAGCAATCATCAAAATCACGGAAATCTAGCAAATCACACAAAGTTTTGGGGATAGTGGAGACACTAGCACCCAAATCACACAAAGCATAAAACTCATGATATTTAATTTTAATTTTAATAGTTGGTTCCCACTCATCATAGAGTTTTCTAGGGATAGAAACTTTCAACTCAAGTTTTTCTTCATAAGATTGCATCAAGGCATCAACAATATGTTCGGTGAAGGCTTTCTTTTGACTATAAGCATGTGGAGAATTTAGCACGGATTGCAACAAGGAAATACAATCAATTAAAGAGCAACTTTAATAATTAAATTCCTTGAAATCCAATATAGTGGGTTTAGCAACATCTAGATTTTTATTTCTTTCAATCCCACTTTCATCAATTTCATCATAAAGATCTAAATACTCCGAATTTTTAGAACGCCTTCTAGGTAAAGGAAGATCATATTCAGTTTCATCAAGATTCATATTGCAAAACAAAGATTTAATAGGAGACACATCAATAACTTTTAGATCTTCATCTTGATTTTCATAGGAATTGGAAGAACACGCTTTAATAAAGGCATCTTTGGAAGCACGCATCCTAGCGGTTCTTTCCTTGCACTCATCAATGGAAATTCTCATGGCTTTGAGAGACTCATTGATATCATGCTTAGGAGGAATAGATCTAAGCTTTAAAGAATCAACCTCAAGAGAAATTCTATCAACGTTCCTAGACAAATCATCAACTTTAAGCAATTTCTCTTCAAGCAAAGCATTAAAATTCTTTTGGGAATTCATAAACTCTTTAACACTATTCTCAAATTCAGAGGGCATCTTATTATAATTTCCATAAGAGTTATTGTAGGAATTCCCATAATTATTAGAAGGATTACTAGGATATGGCCTAGGATTAAAATTCCATCTATAATCGTTGTTACCAAAATTATTCCTACCAACAAAATTCACATCCATAGATTCATTGTTATTCTCAATCAAAGTAGACAAAGGCATGTCATTAGGATCAGAAGAAACACTCTTAGTAGCAAATAATTTCATAAGTTCATCCATCTTTCCACTCAAAACATTGATTTCTTCTATCGCATGCACTTTTTTATTAGAAGATCTTTCAGTATGACATTGAGAATAATTAACCATAATATTATCTAGGAGTTTAGTAGCATCTCCTAAAGTGATTTCCATAAAAGTGCCTCCCGCGGCCGAATCTAAAAGATTTCTAGAAGCAAAATTCAATCCGGCATAAAATTTTTGTATAATCATCCACAAATTCAAACCATGAGTAGGGCAATTACGTATCATTAATTGCATTCTCTCCCAAGCTTGTGCAACATGTTCATGATCAAGTTGCTTAAAGTTCATAATATCGTTTCTAAGAGAGATGATCTTAGCGGGAGGGAAATACTTAGAGATAAAAGCATCTTTGCACTTGTTCCAAGAATCAATACTATTTTTAGGCAAATACGAAAACCAAGCTTTAGCACGATCTCTAAGAGAAAAAGTAAATAGCTTCAATTTAACGACATCATTATCGACATCTTTTTTCTTTTGCATATCACATAAATCAACGAAGCTATTCAGATGAGTAGCGGCATCTTCACTAGGAAGGCCGGCGAATTGATCTTTCATAACAAGATTCAACAAAGCAGTATTGATTTCACAAGATTCAGTATTGGCAAGAGGAGCAATCGGAGTGCTAAGGAAATCATTATTATTGGTATTGGTGAAGTCACACAATTTGGTAGTATCTTGAGCCATCGCGACAAACAAGCAAATCAACACACAGGCAAACAAAAAGGCAAGCGAGAAAAAGGCAAACGGAGAAAGAGAAGGAGAAGGAGATTGAGAAAGAGAGGGCGAATAAAATGGCAAGGGTGAAGTGGGGGAGAGGAAAACGAGAGGCAAATGGCAACTAATGTAATGCGAGAGATAGGGATTGTGATGGGTACTTGGTATGTTGACTTTTTGCGTAGACTCCTCGGCAACGGTGCCAGAAATTCTTCTTGCTACCTATTGAGCTTGCGTTGGATTTCCCCGAAGAGCAACGGTGCGCAAGATGACATGATGTAGAGAGATAAATTCCTGTAATATGAAATAAACCCCATCTTGTTATCCTCGATGGCAACGATGCAATACGTGCCTTGCTGCCCCTTCTGTCACTGCGAAAGGACACCGCAAGATCGAACCCAAAGCTAAGCACTTCTACCATGGCAAGAAAAACCAATCTAGTAGGCCAAACCAAACTGATAATTCGAAGAGACTTGCAAAGATAACCAATCATACATAAAAGAATTCAGAGAAGATTCAAATATTATTCATAGATAGACTTGATCATAAACCCACAATTCATGAGTCTCAACAAACACACCGCAGAAAAGAAGAAGATTACATCGAATAGATCTCCACAAGAGAGGGGGAGAACTTTGTATTGAGATCCAAAAAGAGAGAAGAAGCCATCTAGCTAATAACTATGGACCCGAAGGTCTGAGGTAAACTACTCGCACTTCATCGGAGGGGCTATGATGATGTAGAAGCCCTCCGTGATGACGGCCCTCTCCGACGGAGCTCCGGAACAGGCCCCAAGATGGGATCTCGTGGATACAGAAAGTTGCGGCGGTGGAATTAGGTTTTTGGCTCCGTATCTGTTTGTTTGGGGGTACGTAGGTATATATAGGAGGAAGAAGTACATCGGTGGAGCTTCGGTGGGCCCACGAGGGTGGGGGGCGCGCCTGGGGGTATAGGGCGCGCCCCCCTACCTCGTGCCCACCTCGAAGCTTCCTTGGCGTAGGGTCCAAGTCTCCTGAGTCTTATTCGGGAAGAAAATCACGTTCCAGAAAGGTTTATTCCGTTTGGACTCCGTTTGATATTCCGTTTCTTCGAAACACTGAAATAGGCAAAAAAAACAGCAATTCTGGGCTGGGCCTCTGGTTAATAGGTTAGTCCAAAAAATAATATAAAAGTGGAAAATAAAGCCCAATATAGTCCAAAACAGTAGATAATATAGCATGGAGCAATCAAAAATTATAGATACGTTGGAGACGTATCAGTGGTTCCATTCGACCATTTGTGCCAGCCGGAATAGGTACGATTCTGCTTTGTCGAGTATCTTCTTGATTCGCTATGTAACATCTTGTTGACGGCCAACTGTATTTCTTTTGTTCATTGTCTTTTCAGGCTCTTATTGATATGTACTCGATGCCCAATGGGGTGCAGGAGCAGAATGTCGAGGAAGGGGCGAGCGGGGGCGAGAGTGGCGAGTGGCACTCGGATGCAGAGGAGGACGAGGAGAGCGACGACTCTAGTGATGAAGAAGAGGTCGACTCGCCTCCTCACAGAGAAAGGACGTCCAAGCACGCTCACGAATCGGTGAGCACCCCTGACCTGGTGGCCGCACCGACTGGGCAATCTTCGAAGCGTCCTCGGACGTCTTCTCCGGTGCCGACTGAGAAGGTATCGAAATATCACAAGATTGCGCCGCCTCCTGCGCCAAAAGCATTGAAGGCCAAATCCTCCAAACCACTGAAGGCTTTGCCCAGAATCAAAGTGACCATACCCACCATCTCCAGGCAATCATCTGACCCGATCTTTCGGTCGACTCGAGCAACAGAACATAACCGACAGAATACCAAGACGAGGAAGTGGAAGACGCGGTTACCTCCATCCCAGGTAAAACTCTCATGATCTTGTTCTTGATTATTTGGTCGATTAAATTCTAGCGATTCACTTGGGGTCGACTGGATCATTTGCAGCCCCACCCAACGTCATCGAGCTTCCGGATGATGATGAAGATGTGGCCTCTAGGCCTAGAAAGAACAAAAAAGTAGCAGCTGGCAAGACGTCTCAGCAGGGACCGATGACAACACCAACCGTCCAGCAATCTGAAGATGCAGGTGGGGCCTCTGTAACTTTTGTTGTTCCATTATCTAGTGAGCGCCCTGCACCGTTGATTGTACTGTTGTTTTCTTCAGTTGTCCAACCTCACGCTTCGGAGCTCCAAGCTGCCGCACCTGGGTCGTCTGCCCCCTTCTTCACCAACTACCATGTTTCGGAAAGCTAGTCGGACGCGGCTGCGGAGGCCATCCGTCAGGCTAACGTGATGATGGAGCGGATGAAGACGGTGCACGAGAACAGCCAGGCTGCTTACGATGCCAGCGTGGCTATCCGGGCCAATGTCCATGTAAGTAGGCTTTCGACTGGCCTTGTTCTATTAGAATATGCTACCTGAAATATCTACTTTCATACAATCTCTTATTGTTTGCGTCGAATCTGTACACCCACTGGGTGTTTTGTTGTCTTTAAAATTTGCGCTCTTCCACTCGGCCTGGGGAAGTGGGATCTGAACCGGTGGGGGCACGCTAAGTGCACCCACTAGGTGTAGTCCCCGAGACCGCGGTCGACTTCGTGCAGTCAACTGGGGTCTGAGTACTTTTCCCTTTCCTTTCTTCCACTCGACTCAGGCGGACTGTCCGAGTGGGATCTGAACCAGTGGGGGCATGCCAAGTGCACCCACTCGGTGTAGTCCCTGAGACCGCGGTCGACTGCTGGCAGTCGACCGGGATCTGAATAGTTCTTCTCTCTTTCTTCTCTCTCTTTTTTTATCGACCTGGGCGGACCGGTTGAGCGGGGTCTGAATCAGTGGGGGCACGCCAAGTGCACCCGTCGGGTGTAGTCCCTGAGACCACAGTCGACTGCGGGCAGTCGACTGGGGTCTAAGTAAACTTTTAAGTTTTATTCACTCAAAAGTAGATAATGTTTGATCTTGTCGATTGACACATCTTTTACCTTCTGCAGAAATCTTGTACGCTCATTTCTAAGTTTGCCGAATTTGAGGAGAAGCAGAGGCAACTCAACCTCGACTTGGAGCTGGCCCAGCAAAAGTTGAAGAAAGCTCAAGATGAAGCTGCTGGTATGGAAGGTAACTGCATGTCGGCTGTTCACGTCGATCTTCTTTTAAAATATTTCTTCGATCTCATGTTTGATCCGATTGCTTCTTTTGCATAGAAAATGAGGTTGGCTCTGGAGAAGAAGGACTTGGACCTTGCAGCTGGGCAGAAGGAAGCTCAAGATAATACTGCCCTTGCCGACCAGAAGCTGGCTTCGGTCGGAGTGTTGGAAGGAGAAGTAAACAAGCTGAAGTCCTCCCTCAATGAGTCCAACCGAGAGGTAACTCATCTGAAGAATGATAAGATTTCTCTGAAAGAGAAGCTGGAGTCCGCAGTCCATAAGAGAAATGACACGGAAGCCTATCTGAGAACTCTTGCCAAGAAGCTCCATCTTATGCTGGAGGGTACTCCTTTTAATCCAATTGCTTTACTACTTGCAAGTTAATCCTGTCCAGTCAACTCACTAACTCTTTGACTACAGAATTCTGCCAAAACTTTGATGAGGAAACTGGAAGGATCGAGACAGGTTTAGACCCTATTGCTTCTCCGGTCGGCGACAAGGCTGCCATGAACGTGCTTCGACTGGAATCCTGTGTCGCCAGCGTCACAAGTTTCCTCGCTCGTCTGACGGTGGCAGTTTCACGGATCGACTCATCACTCTGGCCAATGGCGACGCTTCAAAATGACCTCGAATCTCTGATGACTCGGCTCAACCAGATTCCTGGTCGAGTCCAAGATTGGAAGAAGTCGTCTGCCCGGTGTGGTGCTGACGTGGCGTTGTCCTTGGTAAGGGTCCACTGCAAGGAAGCTCATGAAGACAAACTGGCGACGATCAAGGTCGCCAACACCAAAAGGCACGACTTCCAGTCCTTTATGGAGACTTTCATCGCTGCTGCCACTCGGATCACAGATTGAATCGACTTGGACGAATTCGTCGAACCCGTCAGCCCTCCTCCTGCCGAGTGAACAAACTATGAGATTTAAACCTGTCTTAAATTTGCCTCAGAATACCGAGTGGTTTCTGTAACCATTAAACTCCTTCAGGCTTGATGCTTGAATACTTTTGATTTGTCTCTTGGAACTTTAGGATTTATCCGAAATGCTTTTGAATATGCTTGCGATTGCTTTCGGAATCTGCTCTCTATTTGGAGTGACCTTCGTGTTTGAGATGTAGCCTTGAAACAGAGACTTCACTCGAACTGCGCCTTGTCGTCCTTGCGGACAAGGATGGAGCCACATTGTATTTGTGGCGTAGCTCGAAGGAGAAGGTTGCAGTCGACCTGCGCCTCGTCGTCCTTGCGGACAAGGATGGAGCGCACGCTGTATTTGTGGCGTAGCTCAAAGAAGAGGGTTGCAGTCGACCTGTGCCTCGTCGTCCTTGCGGAGAAGGATGGAGCGCACGTTGTATTTAGGGCATAGCTCGGAGAAGAGGGCCGCGGTCGACCTGCACCTCATCATCCTTGCGGGTAGGGATGGAGCATATGTTGTACTTGTGGTGCAGCTCTTAGGGAAAGGATTGCAGTCGACTTGTACATCGTTGTCCTTGTGGATGGAGATGGAGCGTACGTTGTATTTGTGGCACAACTCCAAAGGAGAAGGACGGCTCACCACTCGGTAGGTTTTTACAAACTTAGGCGAGTACTGGACTGCAACTAAGCCCCCTGAGTGGGAGGATTGCTTACCACTCGGTAGGATTTTACAAACTTAGGTGAGTACTGGACTGCAGCTAAGCCCCCGAGTGGGAGGCTGGCTCACCACTCGATAGGATTTTACAAACTTAGGCGAGTACTGGACTGCAGCTATGCCCCTGAGTGGGAGGATTGCTCACCACTCTGTAGGATTTTACAAACTTAGGCGAGTACTGGACTGTAGCTAAGCCCCCGAGTGGGAGGATTGCTCACCACTCGGTAGGATTTTACAAACTTAGGCGAGTACTGGACTGTAGCTAAGCCCCGAGTGGGAGGATTGCTCACCACTCGGTAGGATTTTCCAAACTCAGGCGAGTACTGGACTGCAGCTAAGCCCCCGAGTGGGAGGATTGCTCACCACTCGGTAGGATTTTACAAACTTACACTAGTAGAAAAAGGGTCAAACGTGAAACACATTAGTGCCAGTTTGAATTTGAGCCGGCACTAATGTGTGCATTAGTGGCTGTTCCAACGGCTATGCATTAATGTCGGTTCGTGTTGAACCTTTAGTACCGGTTCGTGCCACGAACCGGTACTAAAGGGGTGATGGCAGGCTGGCGTCAGGCCAGGGCCCCATGATCACCTTTAGTACCGGTTCGTGTCACAAACCGGTACTAAAGGGCGGTCTGACCTATAGTACCGGTTTGTGACACAAACCAACAATATAGGGCAATTTTCAAACTCTACCCCCTCCCTCCCCCGTGTGTCGCCATTTCAGTTCTGAAAAAATCAAAAGAAATGGAAAAACTTCAAAAATAAAATCCTTCGAGAGGTAGTTATATTACTACATCTACTAGTTAGGAAAATTTGAAAACTTAAATTTGGACATGTTTTGCAAAAAGTGTAGGGAAAATGTAAAACGGCTATAACTTTTGCATACCATGTCGGAAAAAACGTATAATATATCAAAAAATTCAGCACGAAAATCTGCATCCGATGGAGACTGCCTACGGCCTGTTTGCAATTTTTTAGAATCCTCAAATTCCAAAACAAAGAAAAGATATGGTCAAATTTCAGTTTTAAAAAAAAATTGGTTAAATCTGGTCAAACTACTTATTCAAGAAGTATTAATGTTACTACATAATTATTCAAGAATATTAGTGTTACTAAATAATTATTTCAATTTTTTGAATTTTGGTCAAATCTGGTCAAACTATGGTCAAACTGTGGTCAAACTATGGTCACACTTATTCAAGAAATATTAGTGTTACTAAATAATTACTGTTTTTTAGAATAATAGTTTCAAACTCAAATAGTGAAATGTGTGACTTCATGCTCAAGCTAAACTCCTGAGGGTTAATAGGATTGACATCTTACTATTGTCAGGAAAACAACAAGTGCAGACTTGGAAACGAAGGAGAATAGAACCCGAAAGTTAAGCGTGCTCGGGCCGGAGTAGTGAGAGGGATGGGTGACCGCTCGGGAAGTTAGATGATTTGGAATGAGTGATCCACACTTGAGTAGTTAAGAGAGGTGATTAGAGACTAAATCACCAAATAATACAGAAAAATTAAAAATCAAAAAAAAAATTCCAAATTTTTCAAAAAAAAAGTGAAAAAAAAACCTTTAGTACCGGTTGGTAACACCAACCGGTACTAAAGGTCCCCCATACTAGGGCGCGAGCTCACGCCACGTGGTTGCCCTTTAGCACCGGTTCGTGCTGAACCGGTACTAAAGGGGGGGGCCTTTAGTGACCACACTTTAGTGCCGGTTATGGAACCGGCACTAAAGGCCCTTACGAACCGGTTTTAAAGCTCCGTTTTCTACTAGGTGTTAGGCGAGTACTGGACTGCAGCTAAGCCCCCGAGTGGGAGGATTGCTCACCACTCGGTAGGATTTTACAAACTTAGGCGAGTACTGGACTGCAGCTAAGCCCCCGAGTGGGAGGATTGCTCACCACTCGGTAGGATTTTACAAACTTAGGCGAGTACTGGACTGCAGCTAAGCCCCCGAGTGGGAGGATTGCTCACCACTCGGTAGGATTTTACAAACTTAGGCGAGTACTGGACTGCAGCTAAGCCCCCGAGTGGGAGGATTTCTCACCACCCGGTAGGATTTTACAAACTTAGGCGAGTACTGGACTGCAGCTAAGCGCCCGAGTGGGAGGATTTCTCACCACTCGGTAGGATTTTACAAACTTAGGTGAGTACTGGACTGCAGCTAAGCCCCCGAGTGGGAGGATTGCTCACCACTCGGTAGGATTTTACAAACTTAGGCGAGTACTGGACTGCAGCTAAGCCCCCGAGTGGGAGGATTGCTCACCACTCGGTAGGATTTTAAACTTAGGCGAGTACTGGACTGCAGCTAAGCCCCCGAGTGGGAGGATTGCTCACCACTCGGTAGGAGTTTTTAAACTTAGGCGAGTACTGGACTGCAGCTAAGCCCCCGAGTGGGAGGGTTGCTCACCACCCGGTAGGATTTTACAAACTTAGGCGAGTACTGGACTGCAGCTAAGCCCCGAGTGGGAGGATTGCTCACCACTCGGTAGGATTTTTCAAACTTAGGCGAGTACTGGACTGTAGCTACGCCCCGAGTGGGAGGTGCTCACCACTCGGTAGGATTTTTTCAAACTTAGGCGAGTACTGGACTGCAGCTAAGCCCCCGAGTGAGAGGCTTGCTCACCACTCGGCGGGATTTTCTTTCAAACTTAGGCGAAACGGATTCGCAGCTAAGTCACCCACTGGGGGTTTTCAGATGTAAACAACAGCAATAACAATCGTGCCAGAGGACTGTAAAGCTCTTGTCTTTGATAAAAAGATTATAAAGGTATTTCTTATTACATTTTATTCGAACGAGTACTTAAGTGTAAAAGGGGCGGAGCAGCTCCGCGTTCCAAGCCTGTGGCTCGTCCTTCTTATGCTCGACATTGTAAAGGTGGTATGCTCCATTGTGGAGCACTCTGGTGACAATGAAGGGACCTTCCCAAGCTGGGGCGAGCTTGTGTGGTTTCTGCTGATCCACTCGAAGAACCAAGTCTCCCTCTTGAAAGGTTCGACCCTTCATGTGTCTAGCGTGGAATCGACGCAAGTCTTGTTGATAAATGGTCGACCGGATCAAAGCCATCTCTCTTTCCTCCTCTAGGAGGTCGACTGAGTCTTGCCAAGCTTGTTATGCTTCATCTTCAGAGAAGAGCTCAACTCGTGGTGCATTATGAAGTAAGTCACTCGGTAGGACAGCCTCAGCCCCATAGACCAAGAAGAATGAAGTTCGGCCAGTCGACCGATTAGGAGTTGTCCTCAACCCCCAGAGGACTGATGGAAGTTCGTCAACCCAGGCGCCCGCCGTGTGCTTGAGATCTCGCATCAGTCGGGGTTTCAGTCCTTTGAGAATCAGGCCATTTGCTCTTTCTGCTTGTCCATTCGACTGGGGATGGTCAATTGAAGCATAGTCGACCCATGTGCCTTGTGAGGCGCAGAAGGTTCTGAACTCATTAGAATCTAAGTTCGATCCGTTGTCAGTGATGATGTTGTGCGGAACTCCATATCTGAAAATCAACTCTCTGATGAAGCTGACGGCAGTACTAGCTTCAAGGTTCTTAATAGGCTTGGCTTCGATCCATTTGGTAAACTTGTCGACTACTACAAGCACATGGGTGAAGCCGCTCCTACCAGTCCTCAGTGGACCAACCATGTCCAATCCCCAAAAAGCAAAGGGCCAGATGAGTGGGATGATCTTTAGGGCTGATGCAGGTTTGTGCGACATATTGGAGTAGAACTGGCAGCCTTCACATCTGTCGACTATATCTTTCGCCATTTCATTTGCCCGTGGCCAATAAAATCCAGCTCGGTATGCTTTAGCCACAATGGTCCAAGAGGATGCATGGTGACCACAGGTCCCCGAATGGATGTCGTGGAGGATCACTCGGCCTTCTTCTGGCATTATGCATTTCTGGCTGACCCCAGTTGCACTTTCTCTGAACAGTTGACCTCTTATTACAGTAAAGACCTTGGATCGACGGACGATCTGTCGAGCCTCTTCTTCATCCTCTGGGAGCTCTTTCCTCAGGATATATGCAATGTATGGCACTGTCCAGTCGGGAGTGATGACCAACACCTCCATGATTAAGTCGACCACAGCTGGAACCTCGACTTCAGTCGGATCTGTGGCACTCCTAGGCTACGGGGGCTCTTCGGCGAAGGGATCTTCTTGAACCGACGGTGCATGAAGGTGCTCCAGGAACACATTGCTTGGAATAGCTTCTCTCTTGGAGCCTATCTTTGCTAAATCATCTGCTGCTTGATTTTTCAGTCGGGGTACATGATGGAGCTCTAACCCCTCAAACTTCTTTTCCAACTTCCTCACCGCGTTGCAGTAACCATACATGGCTGGGCTTCTGACGTCCCACTCCTTCATCACTTGATTGACTACTAAATCTGAGTCTCCATAGACCTTGAGTGCGACGAACGCCAAGTGAAATGGCCATACGCAACCCATACAAGAGTGCTTCATATTCTGCTTCGTTATTGGAGGAATCAAAGTGAATCTGGAGGACATATCTGAGCTTGTCTCCTCGGGGGGATACCAGTACCACCCCAGCACCGGAACCATTCAGCATCTTGGAACCATCAAAGAACATGGTCCAGTGCTCCTAGTGAACTTGAGTCGGTAGTTGTTGGTCAATCCACTCGGCGAGGAAATCTGCTATTGCTTGGGACATGATAGCTTTCTTTGCCTCGAACTTGATATCTAAGGGAAGGAGTTCAATCACCCACTTTGCCACTCGACCAGTTGCATCTCTATTGTTCATAATCTCTGATAATGGAGCGTCGCTGACGATTGTAATGGAGTGATTAGAGAAGTAATGTGCAACCTTCTTCGTGGTCATATAAATCCCATAAACAAGCTTCTGATAATGTGGATATCTTTGCTTTGATGGAGTCAAAACTTCAGAGACATAGTATACTGGGCGCTGAACTTTGTAAGCTTTTCCTTCTTCTTCCTGCTCGACCGTAAGTACTGTACTGACGACTTGTCCAGTGGCTACAATGTAAAGCAGTAAAGGCTCTTTGCTGATTGGAGCAGCAAGCACCGGCTGGGTGGAAAGAAGGGCTTTGAGCTCTGCAAATGCTGCGTCAGCATCAGGAGTTCACTCGAACTTATCTGACTTCTTCATCAGTCGGTAAAGAGGCAGTGCCTTCTCACCGAGGCGAGAAATGAATCGACTTAGGGCGGCCAAACAACTAGTAAGCTTCTGGATATCATGCACATGCACAGGGTGTTTCATCCGGAGTATGGCACCCACTTTCTCTGGGTTAGCGTCGATCCCCCGTTCAGAAATGAGAAAAGCGAGTAATTTTCCGCCTGGAACACAAAACGTGCACTTTGATGGATTAAGCTTGATATCATACGTTCTGAGGTTGGCAAAGGTTTCAGCAAGGTCAGCCAGTAGGTCGGAACCTTTTCATGACTTGATCACAATGTCATCCATGTATGCTTCCACATTCCGACTGATTTGAGTGAGCAGACACTTCTGGATCATCCTCGTGAATGTGGCTCCGGCGTTCTTCAAACCGAATGGTATAGTGACATAACAGCAGCACCCAAATTGGGTGATGAAAGCTGTTTTTATCTCATCGGGTCCGTACAAATGGATCTGATGATACCCGGAATAAGCGTCCCAAAAGGACAAACGCTCACACCCCGCAGTCGAGTCGACTATTTGGTCGATGCGAGGGAGAGGAAAGTGATCTTTCGGGCAGGCCCGATTGATATGTTTGAAGTCGATGCACATGCGAAGTGAGTCATCCTTTTTTGGGACCATGACAACATTAGCTAACCACTCGGAGTGGTAAATTTCTTGGATAAACTCAGCTGCTAGAAATCGAGCCACTTCTTCACCGATTGCCTTCCTCTTCTGTAAGGCGGGCCGTCGAAGATGTTCTTTGACCGGTTTCACCTTTGGGTCGACTCGCAAACGATGCTCAGCCAGTCCCCTGGGAACACCTGGCATGTCATAAGGTTTCCATGCAAAGATGTCCCAGTTCTCACGGAGGAACTGGATGAGCGCTTCTTCCTATTTAGAGTCGAGTGTTGTTGAAATGTGAGTCGGAGCAGCATTGGGATCCGTTGGATGAATATGAATTGGCTTCGTTTCACCAGTCGACTGGAATGCTTTATCAGTGGCAGGCTTCTTAGCTCGCAACAAAACACTCGGATCTGCATTTTTTTGATACTCCTGCAACTCCACTACTGCCATCTATGCATCGGCGATCTTTGAGCCCTTCTGGAAGCACTCTTCTGCCTTCTTCCGATTGCCAGTGATAGTGATCACCCCTTTGGGATCAGGCATCTTCAATTTGAGGTACACGTAACATGGTTGAGCCATAAAACATGCATAAGCTGGCCTTCCCAGAATAGCATGATAAGCACTCTGGAAATCCACAACTTCAAATGTCAACTTTTCTTTCCGGTAATTCTTGGAATCACCTAACACTACATCAAGAGCGATCTGGCCAAGTGATGCAGCCTTCTTGCCAGGAATGACTCCATGGAAACTCATATTACTTTCGCTGAGTCTGGACATTGGAATGCCCATTCCTTTCAACGTCTCTGCATATAGTATGTTCAGACCACTGCCACCACCCATCAGAACCTTAGTCAATCGAGTGCATTTGACTACTGGGTCGACCACCAGCGCTTGCCTCCCAGGGGTGGCTATGTGCGCTGGGTGATCGGACTGGTCGAATGTAATGGCAGTCTGAGACCACTTCAAATAACTGGGTGTCACCGGAGCGACCATGTTCACTTCTCTATTGATGACTTTCAGTCGACTCTTACTCTCAACGTCAGCGAAAATCATCAGAGTGGAATTGACGTGGGGGTAACCATCATCGTCCTCCTCCTCATCTTCAACTTTGTCTTCTTACTTCTCCTTTTCCTTGGGTTGTTTCTCTCGGAATTGCTGCTTTGGGTAAATGAAATTACCCTCTTGATCTTTCTTGGTGTGAATGTGTCATGGTAAATCCAGCACATCATTTCCATCTTGATCTTTTACTTTCTTCGGGTTCCATGGTCCTTTGGGTTTCCCTTTGAACTTTCCTTGAGTCACGGCTAAGGCTTCACCAGGAGCGGCTTGCTCGGACTTGCGCTTCTGCTTCCGATTGGAGTTCCCTCCTCCGGTTTCATGAGCGACTATTTTGTGCTTGCCACTCCGGAGTCGGTCTTCTTCTTCACCATTGGCGTACTTGGTGGCAATCTCCATCATCCGAGTCAGAGTCATATCTCCTGTTCGACCGAATTTCAGATTCAACTCCCGATACCTAACGCCTTCTTTGAAGGCACAAGTTGCTTGGTGATCCAACACATTCTCCACTGTGTGGTGCAACGTGATCCATCTCTGTATATAATCTCTCAAAGTTTCATTCGGTTTCTGAACGCAACACTGTAGTTCTGTCAACCCTGCTGGCCACTTGCAAGTACCTTCAAATGTTCTGACAAATACTCGAGCAAGATCTTCCCTAGTATAAATACTACCAGGAGCTAACAAATTCAGCCACGCCCTGGCCGAGCCCTCTAGCATCAAAGGAAGGTGCTTCATGGCCACTTCATCGTTGCCACCACCGATCTGTACAGCCACTCAGTAATCCTCGAGCCAAGTGTCAGGCTTGGACTCACCAGTGAACTTACTGACTCCAGTCGCCAATATGAAGTTGGGAGGAATCACCGCAGACCTGATGGCCCTGCTGAAGCACTCTGGGCCTGAGACATGCACTCTGCTGCTGGTTGGATAATCTCTGTCGGGGCCTTCTCTATGAGCTCTGTTTCTGTCGACCAGACCCTGAACGAGAATAGATCTCGCATCAAAGCCCGGTTCCCTGGGGTCGACTGGAATCCTTCGCCCACCACTGTGAGGGCGTCTATCATCCTGCTGCCGAGGCACATATGATCCACTCCTTGGGGGAGGCGTGGGCACTCGACGACGATCATCGTGATCGAGTCGGTGATCATACTGCTCACGGTTTCTGTACTGATCTCGTCGGTCTCCATGTCCCTCACACCTCGGGTCTCACGCCTGGGCTGTGAGCCGACTGGACTGTGTCTGCAACCACGGATCTGCTGTGAATCCTATTCCATGACTGAGATACTACTGTATTCTGCTCTCCCACCGCTCGGAGCAAGGCCCGAATCTGCACCAAACCTCGACCAGCTTCTGACTGGGAAGGTTGAATTGACTCCTCTATTCGGGCTGCGGCTGCGAGATTCTGGATTGGAGTTCCATATACCTGAGTCGAAGGTGGAAAAAGTTGACGTCGAATGGATTCGGGAGCACGCTGCCGACCACGCTCGTCGAGTGCGTGCTGGAAGTTCTCCAGTCGAGTGCGCTCAGCCAAGTTGGCCAGGCGCGCCTCCTCCAAGGCCCGGGCCTCAGGGGTTTCTCCAACGATAGGAGTTTGAAGTGCATCCATGTTCCAGCAGCGAAGTTCCTCCCTCCTCTGTGAAGAGAGGGGTTTGGGGCAGTACTCTTCGTGAACACGTGACGGATCGCCGCCCCCGTCGCCCTCGTCTTCACGAGTGAAGCCAGGAGGACTACGCGATCCATTGACCATCAAAACTTCCACCGCGAGGTCGCTGTTGTCGCACTCGGATGCAGTCTCTACGGAGCTAGTCGAACAAGCCGTAGAGAGTTTCATCAGGCTCGATTGCCGTGACCTGGGGGTGGCCGATTGGCGAGCCACCGCATGCCTCACCCACCGCCGAAGCCTCGACCAATCGGAAGGTTTGCCCCGGCGGGCTGCAAGGAGGGAGGTCCGCACGGGAGCCGACCGATGCTGAGTCGACGGCTGCCGTAGGAGGACACCATGGACACACGCGCGAAAGTGCGTTGCCCCGTGGACGGGGAGCGCCTCAACGTCGAGTGGCGCTTCCTGGAGCCAAGCGGAGTCGTCGGCGATGAATACGAGCGCACCGAGACGGATCTCGCGGCCCTTGGCCAAACCTCCGCCTGAAACCATGTTGATGGGGATTGGAAAAATCACAACTTCTCCAACAAGTCGCTAAGACACCTGCCCCAAGGTGGGTGCCAACTGTCGTGGTTCTAAGTGTGATAGTAGAATGGGAGGGTAGGAATGTAGAGGCAAGATCCTAACTATGGAGGAGTTGTACACGCGAGTTTTATGAGTTCAGGCCCTTCTTGGAGGAAGTAACAGCCCTACGTCTCGGAGCCCAGAGGCGGTCGACTGGATTATATGCATGTGTGTTACAGAGGGTGCGAACCCTTGTCCCTGAGGAGGGGGTGGCTTATATAGAGTTCGCCATACCCCTCCCGCCCTCAGTTACAAAGGGTTTAAGGTACATAAAGATGGAGACATTACTAGTAGCGCCTGCAATAAAGATACATAATGACCATTAAAGCTATGACTTAATTCCCGACCGTTGCAGAGTGGAGTGGCTCTAGATCTTCTGGTAGTCGAGTGATTATCTATACGGTCGAGTGTCTTCATGATTGTCGAGTGGAACATAACTTCATGGTCGAGTGGATGATGATTTTTCCTCGAATGCTTCTGGTTCTTTTAGAGATGTCCTTGGGGAGGGTATCTTGGACAGATCCATGACCCTACCCTAGGTACATAGCTTCATCAGCTTCAACTAGTGCCACTTTTATAGTAATCGCACTTTCAATATCTATGCAAACAAGGATGCTCGATTTTAGTGGAACTGCACAAAAAGTCCAACTTGTTCAACATTAGGAGCATGTCTTCTTCCAAACCTTTATATCCAATTGGTGGCACTATGAGTTGTTCATTACAAAGGTACATGGTTTGCTACTCTTTTTGTACTATCATTAGATAGTAATACTAGTGGTTTGCATGTGAATTTATTAGCAGGGTGGACCTACATTGGAGGTGCAGGACAAGATTCAATGATTGGATGCTCAATTTTGGTTGTATCGACTTCACCTCTTCCATCACTGCTAACATGGATATCCTTGGTCTGGTGAAGAATAGGCGCTATATTTCTGCTCTGAACCAGCAAATCAATTCAGTATGAAATTGTCTAGGGAAAAACATGACTGTATCAAATTGTCTAGTGCAAAACATGACAGATGCTAAGCGGAAGAAACATGTTTAAACCGAAAATACAAGGTGGGGTATATGTTTACTAGCTGCTTGATATTTGTGCAGACGGAGATGTCTGCCTGTTACTATTTGGAAAACACACGAAGTGACCGCAATTTTGGTTGAACTACACAAGAGAATAGTATAGTCACTGCATGCAGTGCCATTTGAAAATAGACACAGAAAGATTGGATAGTCACTTCATGGACTGCAGAAAAGTAGTACTGTACTATTTCTTGTCCAACACTAGGTGCTTCATTGCTTTGGTGTTATTATACAATGGGCACCATTTTGCCTAAGTTAGAGTTTGTATTACGAAAATAGTCTCGTCATGTGATCGAGAGAAGACCAAATCATATTGCAGTGGATGTTCCTCCATCATCTGTGGTTCATTCTCATGGTTCCAGCTGTTGGTGAAACCACTTACGTTTGCAAGAGGAATTGTAGACTTCACAAACAAATTTGTCTTTCAGTCTATACTGAATGTTGGCCAAGAGAAGAATCCATGTTAGTAGGAAGAACAGATGTTTTTTTAGATTTTGCTTTTGGAGCTACATATTTATATATGATCTGTGAATCATTGAGATGCATTAACATGATGATCTTATGTATGGGAATCCTACTAGTTGGTTTTGAATTTGGGCTACTAATGTGAACATATTACAATGCCAGGCCTGTGAGTCTCATGTGAACATTTTGAACGGATCGGCTCTTACTGTTGTGCATAGCATGATCCTTATTTCTGTGTTCTTAGTGTTTACAAGTTACTAACAGGTCCTTATTTCTGTTCGCTCAGTGTTTACAAATTATTGATCGATCACTAGCTAGCCTACTAATGCGCTCCTGGCAGTTTTAGTTCCGACACAAGATCCAAAGTGGTACTTTTTTGAATTAATGCCTACCTCTGAAGAAACTGACAAGCTGCTCTGAAGAAAATGCCATGCGAATCTGAAGAAACTGCCAGCAAAAACGTTCACAAATGCCTTATCTACGAGTGAACATTCATCAGCTAATGCGATCGTACACGTACACCATCCTACCTACTCGATCCTACACATACACTATCTGACCTACTTGATCCTACACAGATAAATAGTGGATCACGCACGTACTACCTCCTTTCCGGTTTGTAGGGCTCAATTCAAAAAACGACCTACTCGATCCTACACGAACAAATAGAGGATCACGCACGTACTACCTCCTTTCCGGTTTGCAGGGCTTAATTCAAAAATCTAACCAACCAAGGTAGATGATGAGTGGTGGAATCATTTTTGACAAGCAGGGAGTACCTCATCTGGATGATTCGAGTTCACTTGTTTGACCGTCATGCCGGCGTGCGACCCAGCACGGACGGGACGCACCACTGACAGGACGGGTCGGCACAGTCATAATTTCAGTTTTTCTAGTTTTCCGCGGCAAGCTGGCACGCTAAGCCATGCCTACTAATGCATTGAATTTCGATGACCGCGATGACCGTCGCGTTTCCCACGACACGCTAGTTCGCCTACCTTCCATCTATAATTACTGTTTCCCGGGCTTCTCCGGTGGCATGATGTCTACTACACAACCTTCTTCTTGTAGACGTTGTTGGGCCTCCAAGTGCAGAGGTTTGTAGGACAGTAGCAAATTTCCCTCAAGTGGATGACCTAAGGTTTATCAATCCGTAGGAGGCGTAGGATGAAGATGGTCTCTCTCAAGCAACCCTGCAACCAAATAACAAAGAGTCTCTTGTGTCCCCAACACACCCAATACAATGGTAAATTGTATAGGTGCACTAGTTCGGCGAAGAGATGGTGATACAGGTGGTATATGGATAGTAGATAATAGTTTTTGTAATCTGAAAATATAAAAACAGCAAGGCAACTAATGATAAAAGTGAGCATAAACAGTATTGCAATGCGTTGAAACAAGGCCTAGGGTTCATACTTTCACTAGTGCAAGTTCTCTCAACAATAATAACATAATTGGATCACATAACTATCCCTCAACATGCAACAAAGAGTCACTCCAAAGTCAATAATAGCTGAGAACAAACGAAGAGATTATGGTAGGGTATGAAACCACCTCAAAGTTATTCTTTCCAATCAATCCGTTGGGCTATTCCTATAAGTGTCACAAACAGCCCTAGAGTTCGTACTAGAATAACACCTTAAGACACAAATCAACCAAAACCCTAATGTCACCTAGATACTCCAATGTCACCTCAAGTATCTGTGGGTATGATTATACGATATGCATCACACAATCTCAGATTCATCTATTCAACCAACACATAGAACCTCAAAGAGTGCCCCAAAGTTTCTACCGGAGAATCACGACGAAAACGTGTGCCAACCCCTATGCATAGGTTCATGGGCGGAACCCGCAAGTTGATCACCAAAACATACATCAAGTGAATCACGTGATATCCCATTGTCACCACAGATATGCACGGCAAGACATACATCAAGTGTTCTCAAATCTTTAAAGACTCAATCCGATAATATAACTTCAAAGGGGAAACTCAATCCATTACAAGAGAGTAGAGCGGGAGAAACATCATAAGATCCAACTATAATAGCAAAGCTCGCGATACATCAAGATCGTACCACCTCAAGAACACGGGAGAGAGAGAGATCAAATACATAGCTACTGGTACATACCCTCAGCCCCGAGGGAGAACTACTCCCTCCTCGTCATGGAGAGCACCGGGATGATGAAGATGGCCACCGGAGAGGGATTGCCCCCTCCGGCAGGGTGCTGGAACAGGTCTAGATTGGTTTTTGGTGGCTACGGAGGCTTCTGGCGGCGGAACTCCCGATCTATTATGTTCCCCGATGGTTTTAGGGTATATGGATATATATATAGGTGGAAGAAATACATCAGGGGAGCCACGAGTGGCCCACGAGGGTGGAGGGCGCGCCCAGGGGGTGGGCGTGCCCCCTAACTCGTGCTCTCCTCGTTGACCCCTTGACGTGCACTCTAAGTCTCCTGTATTGCTTTCTTTCCAAAAGTAAGTTCCGTGAAGTTTCAGGTCAATTGGACTCCGTTTGATTTTACTTTTCTGCGATACTCTAAAACAAGGAAAAACAGAAACTGTCACTGGGCTCTAGGTTAATAGGTTAGTCCCAAAAATCATATAAAATAGCATATAAATGCATATAAAATATCCAAGGTTGATAATATAATAGCATGGAACAATCAAAAATTATAAATACGTTGGAGACATATCAGCATCCCCAAGCTTAATTCCTGCTCGTCCTCGAGTAGGTAAATGATAAAAACAGAATTTTTGATGTGGAATGCTACCTAACATATTTATCCATGTAGGTCTCTTTATTGTGGCAAGAATATTCAGATCCATAAGATTCAAGACAAAAGTTTAATATTGACATAAAAATAATAATACTTCAAGCATACTAACCAAGTAATCATGTCTTCTCAAAATTACATGGCCAAAGAAAGCTATCCCTGCAAAATCATATAGTCTGGCTATGCTCCATCTTCACCACACAACGTATTTAAATCATGCACAACCCCGATGACAAGCCAAGCAATTGTTTCATACTTTTGATGTTCTCAAAATTTTTCAATCTTCACGCAATATATGAGCGTGAGCCATGGACATAGCACTATAGGTGGAATAGAATGGTGGTTGTGGAGAAGACGAAAAGGAGAAGATAGTCTCACATCAACTAGGCGTATCAACGGGCTATGGAGATGCCCATCAATAGATATCAATGTGAGTGATTAGGGATTGCCATGCAACGGATGCACTAGAGCTATAAATGTATGAAAGCTCAACAAAAGAAACTAGTGGGTGTGCATCCAACTCGCTTGCTCACGAAGACCTAGGGCATTTTGAGGAAGCCCATCATTGGAATATACAAGCCAAGTTCTATAATGAAAGATTCCCACTAGTATATGAAAGTGAAAACATAGGTGTCGTGGTTCTAAGTCTGACAGTAGAATGGGGGTAGGAATGTAGAGGCAAGATCCTAGCTATGGAGGAGTTGTACACGCGAGTTTTACGAGTTCAGGCCCTTCTCGGAGGAAGTAACAGCCCTACGTCTTAGAGTCCGGAGGCGGTCGACTGGATTATATGCGTGTGTGTTACAAAGGGTGCGAACCCTTGTCCCTGAGGAGGGGGTGGCTTATATAGAGTTCGCCAGACTCCTCCCGCCCTCAGTTACAAAGGGTTTAAGGTACATAAAGACGGAGACGTTACTGGTAACGCCTGCAATAAAGATACATAATGACCATTAAAGCTATGACTTAATTCCCGACCGTTGCAGAGTGGAGTGGCTCTAGATCTTCTGGTAGTCGAGTGATTATCTATACGGTCGAGTGTATTCAGGATTGTCGAGTGGAACATAACTTCATGGTCGAGTGGATGATGATTTTTCTTCGAATGCTTCTGGTTCTTTTAGTGATGTCCTTGGGGAGGGTATCTTGTACGGAACCATGACCCTACCCTAGGTACATAGCTTCATCATTAGCCCCCGAATGGATCAGGGTTTGAGTGAGGAACGAGTTGAGAACACTTCCGACTCAGTTTTCATGTTATGAGTATATCTTGTTCTGGATCAATGAACTGAGGTGGTGACACCAACTTCTTTTTCAGTCGCCTTGATCCATTCTTAGTTTTTGTCGAGTGAACTTTTATTGAAAAGCTTCGAGTGATCATGTGGAGGATGTCTTCCGTCTGATAAGTTGTTCTGCTGTCCGTGGATTTCGCGGGATTCGAATTTTGGGAAGCGCGCCGGGCGGGGGAGGCCGCGGTAATCGGGACGGATTAGGCAGGTCACGTCGATCCCCACTCCACCTTTTTTGCCACGTATCGCGCGCGCGACTGTTGCAGGATTTGATGAGATGATCCGAGCCTACAAGTCAGACACTCGGAAGTGTCCTTGTAAAAGGCACCAGACCGGGCTTTTCAACAGTCGCCCTCATTCTCCTTCTTCTTCCTCAGATTTCTCCGCTGCGCCTGCTTCCGCTCTCGGCATCGTAGCTCCGCTCGGACTCGATTCGCTGCCATGGGGAAGGAGAAGACGATGGCGTTGGAGCGCGCAAAGAAGGCGACGGTGAAGGCAAAAGGAAAGAGGACCAGCCGGGGTGGATCCTCGTCAAGGTCCGACCTGCCGCCGGGCTGGATCCAGGGCGACTGGATCCGCTCGACGATCAGCCAAGACGACCTCAATGATCTAAGTTGAGGGGGGACTGATCCCCCACGGATCGTCACGGCTCCCGGGGAACGAGACAGAGCCGCGGCCACAGGAGGGTGAGTGCATTCTCCTCGCCACTCATGTCGACCGCGGGTTCTCTTTGCCTCCCCACCCTTTCTTTCGTCGTTTTTTGAACTTCTTCGGGGCTCAACTCCACCACTTTACTCCAAAAACCATCGTGTACCTTGCTGCCTTTGTGTCAATGTGCGAAAATTTCTTGGGTTGCCGATCGCACTGGGGTCTCTTCAAGCACATATTCACATGTCGCTCCCAGTCGGTCAAGAAGGCCCAACCAAGTGACGAGAGGACGCACGTGATACAGATGTGCGGGGGCCTTGGAATCCAAATGAGGAACAAGAGCACCTTCCCAGCTATGATCCTTCCCGACTCGGTCTGGGGCTGGCAGTCGACCTGGTTTTACTGCAAGGAACAGCCGACCCCGGGTCAGTCGACTGGACTTCCCCCCTTTTCTTTGGCTCGAGTGGAGAAGCCCTCCTCCTTGAGGGTGATCCAGAAGAGAAGGTGCAAGTGAAGGTGTTGGTCGAGTAGGTCGTCCAACTTGTTCGCGACGGAGTGACTGGTATGGACCTGCTGGAGGTCTTTCTTAGTCGACGCGTCCAACCACTCCAAGCCCGTGACCATCCGATGTGGATGTATTCGGGACTCGAGGACTCCACTCGGATCCACCCGGAGGACGTTTGTGAAGACACGGTGGAGAAGTGGCTAAGAGGAATCACCGGCAACAAAGATAATCCCCGGGGGTCTAGGAGGGTGATTCCATTCGACCATTCGCGCCAGCCGGAATAGGTATGATTCTGCATTGCCAAGTATCTTCTCGATTCACTGTGTAACATCTTGTTGACGGTCGACTGTATTTCTTTCATTCATTGTCTTTTCAGGCTCTTATTGATATGTACTTGATGCCCAATGGAGTGCAGGAGCAACATGTCGAGGAAGGGGTGAGCGGGGGCGAGAGTGGCGAATGGCACTTGGATGCAGAGGAGGACGACTCGAGCGATGAAGAAGAGGTCGACTCGCCTGGAGGTCCAAGCACGCTCACGACCCGGCGAGCACTCCTGACCTGGCGGTCGCACCAACTGGGCCATCCTCGAAGCGCCCTCGGACGTCTTCTTCGGCGTCGACTGAGAAGGTATCGAAACAACTCAAGATTGCGCAGCCTCCTGTGACGAAAGCATTGAAGGACGCCTCCTCCAAACCACCAAAGGCTTTGCCCAGAATCAAAGTGAACATCCCCAGCATCTCCGGGTAATCATCTGACCCGATCTTTTGGTCGACTCGAGCAACAGAACATAATCGACTGAATGTTGACATTTGCAGTGCCGCTACATCTGGAAGTTCTTCCTACCAATATCGAGACGAGGAAATGGAAGACGCGGTTACCTCCAACCCAGGTAAAACTCTCATGATCTTGTTCTTGATTATTGGGTCAATTAAATTCTGGCGATTCACTTGGGGTTGACTGATCTATCTGCAGCCCCGCCCAACGTCATCGATCTTCCGGATGATGATGAAGATGTGTCCCCTAGGCCCAGAAAGAAGAAAAAAGTAGCAGCTGGCAAGACGTCTCAGCAGGGACCGATGACAACACCAACCGTCCGGCAATCTGAAGACGCAGGTGGGGCCTCTGTAACTTTCACTGCCCCATTGTCGAGTGAGCGCCCTGCACCGTCGATTGTACCGGTGTTTTCTTCAGTCGTCCAACCTCACGCTTCGGAGCTCCAAGCTGCCGCACCTGGGTCGTCTGGCCCCTTCTTCACCAACTACCATGTTTCGGAAAGTCAGTCAGAAGCGGCTGCGGAGGCCATCCGTCAGGATAACATGATGATGGAGCAGATGAAGATGGTGCACAAGAATAGCCAGGCTGCTTACGATGCCAGTGCGGCTCTCCGGGCCAATGTCCAGGTAAGTAGGCTTCCGACTAACCTTGTTCTATTAGGATATGCTACCTGAAATATTTTCATTCATGCAATCTCTTATTGTTTGCGTCGAACTTGTACACCCACTGGGTGTTTTGTTGTCTTTGGTATTTGCACTCTTCCACTCGTCCTGGGCGAGTGGGATCTAAACCGGTGGGGGCACGCTAAGTGCACCCAATGGGTGTAGTCCCCGAGACCACGGTCGACTGCTGGCAGTCGGCCGGGGTCTGAATAGTTCTTTTCTCTTACCGCGGTCAATAGCATTTATTTTTCTTTTTTTACTCAACCCGGGCGGACTGGTCGAGTGGGGTCTGAATCAGTGGGGGCACGCCAGTGCACCCGCTAGGTGTAGTCCCCGAGACCACGGTCGACTGCGGGCAGTTGGCTGGGGTCTGAGTAAACTTTTGAGTTTTATTCACTCGGAAGTAAATAATCTTTGATCTTGTAGATTGACATGTCTTTTTCCTTCTGTAGAAATCTTGTACTCTCATCTCTAAGTTTTCCGAATTTGAGGAGAAGCAGAGGCAACTCAACCTCGACTTGGAGCTGCCCAACAAAAGTTGAAGAAAGCTCAAGACGAAGCTGCAGGTATGGAAGGTAACTGCCTGTCGACTATTTACGTCGATCGTCTTTTAAGATATTTCTTCGATCTCTTGTTTGATCCGATTGCTTCTTTTGTAGAGAAAATGAGGTTGGCTCTGGAGAAGAAGGACTTGGACCTTGCCGCTGCGCAAAAGGAAGCTCAGGATAAGACTGCCCTTGCAGACCAGAAGCTGGCTTTGGTCAAAGCGTTGGAAGGAGAAGTAAACAAGCTGAAGTCCTCTCTCAATGAGTCCAACCGAGAGGTAACTCGTCTGAAGAAGGATAAGATTGCTCTAAATGAGAAGCTAGAGTCTGCGGTCCGTAAGAGAAATGACACGGAAGCCTATCTGAGAACTCTTGCTAAGAAGCTCTATCTTATGCTGGAAGGTACTCCTTTTAATCTGACTTCTTTACTCCTTGCAAGTTAATCTTGTACAGTCGACTCACTAACTCTTTGACTGCAGAATTCTGCCAAAACATTGACGAGGAAACTGGAAGGATCGAGACGGGTTTAGACCCTATCGTTTCTCTGGTCGGCGACGAAGCTGCCATGAACGTGCTTCGACTGGAATACCGTGTCACCAGCGTCACAAGTTACCTCGCTCGTCTGAAGGTGGCAGTTTCACAGATCGTCTCATCACTCTGGCCAAGGGTGACGCTTCAAAATGACCTCGAGTCCCTGATGACTCGGCTCAACGAGATTCCTGGTCGAGTGCAAGAGTGGAAGAAGTCCTCTGCCTGGTGTGGTGTTGATGTGGCGTTGTCCTTGGTAAGGGTCCACTGCAAGGAAGCTCGTGAAGACAAGCTGGCGGCAATCAAGGTCGCCAACACCAAAAGGCATGACTTCCAGTCCTTTATGGAGACTTTCATCGCTGCTGCCACTCGGATCGCAGATGGAATTGACTTGGACGAATTCGTCGAACCTGCCAGCCCTCCTCCTGCCGAGTGAACAAACTATGAGATTTAAACCTGTTTTAAATTTGCCTCGGAATGCCGAGTCGTTGCTGTAACCATTAAACTCCTTCGGGCTTGATGCTCGAATACTTTTGATTTGTCGCTTGGAACTTTAGGATTGAGATGCAGCCTTGAAACGGAGACTTCAATCGAACGGCGCCTTGTCGTCCTTGCCGACAAGGATGGAGCGCATGTTGTATTTGTGGCGTAGCTCGAAGGAGAAGGTTGTAGTCGACCTGCGCCTTGTCGTCCTTCCGGACAAGGATGGAGCGCACGTTGTATTTGTGGCGTAGCTCGGAGAAGAGGGTCACGGTCGACCTGCACCTCATCGTCCTTGCAGGTAGGGATGGAGCGTACGTTGTACTTGTGGTGCAGCTCTTAGGGAAAGGATTGTAGTCAACTTGCACCTCGTCGTCCTTGCGGATAGGGATGGAGCGTACGTTGTATTTGTGGCGCAGCTCCAAAGGAGAAGGACGGCTCACCACTCGGTAGGATTTTACAAACTTAGGTGAGTATTGCACTGCAACTAACCCCCGAGTAGGAGTATTGCTCACCACTCGGTAGGATTTTACAAACTTAGGCGAGTACTGGACTGCAGCTAAGCCTCCGAGTGGGAGGATTGCTCACCACTCGGTAGGATTTTACAAACTTAGGCGAGTACTGGACTGCAACTAAGCCCCCGAGTGGGAGGATTGCTCACCACTCGGTAGGATTTTACAAACTTAGATGAGTACTGGACTGCAGCTAAGCCCCCGAGTGGGAGGATTTCTCACCACTCGGTAGGATTTTACAAACTTAGGCGAGTACTAGACTGCAGCTAAGCCTCCGAGTGGGAGGATTGCTCACCACTCGGTAGGATTTTACAAACTTAGACGAGTACTGGACTGCAACTAAGCCCCCGAGTGGGTGGATTGCTTACCACTCCATAGGATTTTACAAACTTAGGCGAGTACTGGACAGCAGCTAAGCCTCCGAGTGGGAGGATTGCTCACCACTCGGTAGGATTTTACAAACTTAGGCGAGTACTGGACTGCGGCTAAGCCTCCGAGTGGGAGGATTGCTCACCACTCGGTAGGATTTTACATACTTAGGCGAGTACTTGGACTGCAGCTAAGCCCCCGAGTGAGAGGATTGCTCACCACTCGGTAGGATTTTACAAACTTAGGCGAGTACTGGACTGCAGCTAAGCCCCCGAGTGAGAGGATTGCTCACCACTCGGTAGGATTTTACAAACTTAGGCGAGTACTGGACTGCAGCTAAGCCCCCGAGTGAGAGGATTGCTCACCACTCGGTAGGATTTTACAAACTTAGGCGAGTACTGGACTGCAGCTAAGCCCCCGAGTGAGAGGATTGCTCACCACTCGGTAGGATTTTACAAACTTAGGCGAGTACTGGACTGCAGCTAAGCCCCCGAGTGGGAGGCTGCTCACCACTCGGTAGGATTTTACAAACTTAGGCGAAACGGGTTCGCAGCTAAGCCCCCGAGTGGAGGCTGGCTCACCACTCGGTAGGATTTTCTTTCGAACTTAGGCGAAACGGATTCGCAGCTAAGTCACCCACTGGGGGTTTTCAGACGTAAACAAAAGCAACAACAATCGTGCCAGAGGACTGTAAAGCTCTTGTCTTTGATAAACAAATTACAAAGGTATTTCTTATTACATTTTATTCGAACGAGTACTTAAGTATAAAAGGGGCGGAGCAGCTCCGCGTTCCAAGCCCGTGGCTCGTCCTTCTTATGCTCGACACTGTAAAGGTGGTATGCTCCATTGTGGAGCACTCTGGTGACAATGAAGGGACCTTCCCAAGCTGGGGCGAGCTTGTGTGGTTTCTGCTGATCCACTCGAAGAACCAAGTCTCCCTCTTGAAAGGCTCGACCCTTCACGTGTCTAGCGTGGAATCGACGCAAGTCTTGTGATAAATGGTCGACCGGATCAAGGCCATCTCTCTTTCCTCTAGGAGGTCGACTGCGTCTTGCCGAGCTTGTTCTGCTTCATCTTCAGAGAAGAGCTCAACTCGTGGTGCATTATGAAGCAAGTCACTCGGTAAAACAGCTTCAGCCCCATAGACCAAGAAGAATGGAGTTCGGCCAGTCGACCGATTAGGAGTTGTCCTCAATCCCCAGAGAACTGATGGAAGTTCATCAACCCAGGCGCGCTGCGTGCTTGAGATCTCGCATCAGTCGGGGTTTCAGTCCTTTGAGAATCAGGCCATTTGCTCTTTCTGCTTGTCCATTCGACTGGGGATGGGCGACTGAAGCATAGTCGACTCGTGTGCCTTGTGAGGCGCAGAAGGTTCTGAACTCATCAGAATCGAAGTTCGATCCGTTGTCAGTGATGATGCTGTGCGGAACCCCATATCTGAAAATCAACTCTCTGATGAAGCTGACAGCAGTACTAGCTTCAAGATTCTTAATAGGCTTGGCTTCGATCCATTTGGTAAACTTGTCGACTGCTACAAGCACATGAGTGAAGCCTGCTCCTACCAGTCCTCAGTGGACCAACCATGTCCAATCCCCAACGCAAAGGGCCAGACGAGTGGGATGGTCTTCAGGGCTGATGCAGGTTTGTGCGACATATTGGAGTAGAACTGGCAGCCTTCACATCTGTCGACTATATCTTTCGCCATTTCATTTGCTCGTGGCCAATAAAATCCAGCTCGGTATGCTTTAGCCACAATGGTCCGAGAGGACGCATGGTGACCACAGGTCCCCGAATGGATGTCGTGGAGGATCACTCGGCCTTCTTCTGGTGTTATGCATTTCTGGCTAACCCCAGTTGCACTTTCTCTGAACAGTTGTCCTCTTATTACAGTAAAGGCCTTGGATCGACGGACGATCTGTCGAGCCTCTTCTTCGTATTCTGGGAGCTCTTTCCTAAGGATATATGCAATGTATGGCACTGTCCAGTCGGGAGTGATGACCAACACCTCCGTGACCAAGTCGACCATGGTTGGGACCTCGACTTCAGTCGGATCTGTGGCACTCTTAGGCTGCGGGGGCTCTTCATTGAAGGGATTTTCTTGAACTGAAGGTGCATGAATATGCTCCAGGAACACATTACTGGGAATGGCTTCTCTCTTGGAGCCTATCTTTGCTAAATCATCTGCTGCTTGATTTTCCAGTCGGGGGATATGATGGAGCTCTAACCCCTCAAACTTCTTTTTCAACTTTCTCACCGTGTTGCAGTAACCAGTCATGGCTGGGCTTCTGACGTCCCACTCCTTCATCACTTGATTGACTACCAAATCTGAGTCGCCATAGACCATGAGGCGACGGACACCGAGTGAAATGGCAATACGCAACCCATACAAGAGTGCTTCATATTATGCTTCGTTATTGGAGGAATCAAAGTGAATCTGGAGGATATATCTGAGCTTGTCTCCTCGGGGGGATACCAGTACTACCCCAGCACCGGAACCATTCAGCATCTTGGAACCATCAAAGAACATGGTCCAGTGCTCCGAGTGTACTTGAGTTGGCAGTTGTTGTTCAATCCACTCGGCGAGGAAAACTGCTATTGCTTGGGACTTGATAGCATTGTTTGCCTTGAACTTGATATCTAAGGGAAGGAATTCAATCGCCCACTTTGCCACTCGACCAGTTGCATCTCTATTGTTCAGAATCTTTGATAATGGAGCGTCACTGATGACTGTAATGGCGTGATCGGAGAAGTAATGTGCAACCTACTTCGTGGTCATATAGATCCCATAAAGAAACTTCTGATAATGTGGATATCTTTGCTTTGATGGAGTCAAAACTTCAGAGACATAGTATACTGGGCGCTGAATTTTGTAAGCTTTTCCTTCTTCTTCCCGCTCGACCGTAAGTACTGTACTGAAGACTTGTCTAGTGGCTGCAATGTAAAGCAGTAAAGGCTCTTTGCTGATTGGAGCAGCAAGCACCAGCTGGGTGGAAAGCAGGGCTTTAAGCTCTGGAAATGCTGCATCAACCTCAACCTCAGGAGTCCACTCGAACTTATCTGATTTCTTCATCAGTCGGTAAAGAGGCAGTGTCTTTTCACCGAGACGAGAAATGAATCGACTTAGGGTGGCCAAACAACCAGTAAGCTTCTGGACATCGTGCACACGCACAGGGCATTTCATCCGGAGTATGGCACCCACTTTCTCTGGGTTAGCATCGATCCCTCGTTCGGAAACGAGAAAACCGAGTAATTTTCCGCCTGGAACTCCAAACGTGCACTTTGATGGATTAAGCTTGGTATCATACCTTCTGAGGTTGGCAAAGGTTTCAGCAAGGTGATCCAGTAGGTCGGAACCTTTACGTGACTTGACCACAATGTCATCCATGTATGCTTCCACATTCCGACTGATCTGAGTGAGCAGGCACTTCTGAATCATCCGCATGAATGTGGCTCCAGCGTTCTTCAAACCGAATGGTATATTGACATAACAAAAGCACCCAAATGGGGTGATGAAAGCTGTTTTTATTTCATCGGGTCCGTACAGACGGATCTGATGATACCCGGAATAAGCATCCAAAAAGGACAAACGCTCACACCCCGCAGTCGAGTCGACTATTTGGTCGATACGAGGGAGAGGAAAGTGATCTTTCGGGCAGGCCCGATTGATATGTTTGAAGTCGATGCACATGCGAAGTGAGTCGTCCTTCTTTGGGACCATGACAACATTAGCTAACCACTCGGAGTGGTAAATCTCTCAGATAGATTCAGCTGCCAGAAGCCGAGCCACTTCTTCACCGATTGCCTTCCTCTTCTGTATGGCGGACCGTCGAAGATGTTCTTTGACTGGTTTCACTTTTGGGTCGACTCACAAATGATGCTCAGCCAGTCCCCTGGGAACACCTGGCATGACAGAAGGTTTCCATGCAAAGATGTCCCAGTTCTCACAGAGGAACTGGATGAGTGCTTCTTCCTATTTGGAGTCGACTATTGTTGAGATGTGAGTCGGAGCAGCATTGGGATCCGTCGGGTGAATGTGAATTGACTTTGTTTCACCAGACGACTAGAATGCTGAATCCGTGGCAGGCTTCTTAGCACGCAACAAATCACTCGGATCTGCATTTTTTTGATATTCTTGCAATTCCACTATTGCCATCTATGCATCGGCGATCTTTGAGCCCTTCTGGAAGCACTCTTCTGCCTTCTTTCGATTGCCAGTGATAGTGATCACTCCTTTGGGACCGGGCATCTTCAATTTGAGGTACACGTAACATGGTCGAGCCATAAAATGTGCATAAGCTGGTCTGCCCAAAATAGCATGATAAGCACTCTGGAAATCAACAACTTCAAATGTCAACATTTCTTTATGGTAATTCTTGGAATCACCGAACACTACATCAAGGGTGATCTGGCCGAGTGTTGCAGCCTTCTTGCCAGGAATGACTCCATGGAAACTCATATTGCTTTCACTGAGTCTGGACATCAGAATGCCCATTCCTTTCAACGTCTCTGCATATAGTATATTCAGGCCACTGCCACCATCCATCAGAACCTTAGTCAATCGAGTACCTTCGACTACTGGGTCGACCACCAGCGCTTGCCTCCCAGGGATGGCTATGTGCGCTGGGTGATCGGACTGGTCGAATGTGATGGCAGTCTGAGACCACTTCAAATAACTGGGTGTCACCGGAGCAACCATGTTCACTTCTCTGTTGATGACTTTCAGTCGACTCTTACTCTCAACATCAGCCAAAATCATCAGAGTGGAATTGACGTGGGGTTAACCATCATCGTCCTCAACTTTGTCTGCTTCCTTCTCCTTTTCCTTGGGTTGTTTCTCTCGGAATTGCTGGATTAGGAGTCGACACTGTCGAGTGGTATGCTTTGGGTAAATGAATTTACCCTCTTCATCTTTCTTGGTGTGAATGTGGCATGGTAAATCCAGCACATCATTTCCATCTTGATCTTTTACTTTCTTGGGGTTCCATGGTCCTTTGGGTTTCCCCTTGAACTTCCCCTGAGTCACGGCTAAGGCTTCACCAGGAGCGGCTGGCTCGGCTTTGCGCTTCTGCTTTCGACTAGAGTTTCCTCCTCCGGTTTCGTGGGCGAATGCTTTGTGCTTGCCACTCCGGAGTCGGTCTTCTTCTTCACCATTGGCGTATTTGGTGGCAATCTCCATCATCTGAGTCAGAGTCATATCTCCTGTCCGACCAAATTTAAGATTCAACTCCCGATACTTAATGCCTTCTTTGAAGGCACAAATTGCTTGGTGATCTGACACATTCTCCACTATTTGGTGCAACGTGATCCATCTCTGGATATAATCCCTCAAAGTTTCATTCGGTTTCTGAACGCAACACTGTAATTCTGTCAACCCTGCTGGCCGCTTGCAAGTACCTTCAAATGTTCTGACAAATACTCGAGCAAGATCTTCCCAAGTATAAATACTACTAGGAGCTAACTGATTCAGCCATGCCCTAGCCGAGCCCTCTAGCATCAAAGGAAGGTGCTTCATGGCCACTTCATCGTTGCCACCACCGATCTGTACAGCCACTCAGTAATCCTCGAGCCAAGTGTCAGGCTTGGACTCACTAGTGAACTTACTGACTCCAGTCACCAATCTGAAGTTGGGAGGAATCACCGCAGACCTGATGGCTCTGCTGAAGCACTCTGGGCCTGAGACATGCACTCTCCTGCTGGTTGGAAAATCTCTGTCGGGGCCTTCTCTGTGAGCTCTGGTCCTGTCGACCAGACCCTGAATGAGAATAGATCTCGCATCAAAGTCTGGTTCCCTGGGGTCGACTGGAATCCTTCGCCCACCACTGTGAGGGCGTCTGTCATCCTACTGCTGAGGCATGTATGATCCACTCCTTGGGGGAGGTGTGGGCCCTCGACGACGATCATCGTGATCGAGTCGGTGATCATACTGCTCACGGCTTCTGTACTGATCTCGTCGGTCTCCATGTCCCTCACGCCTCGGGGGCGATCTTGGGCTGTGAGCCGACTGGACTGTGTCTGCAACCACGGATCTGCTGTGAATCCTATTCCGCGATTGAGATACTACTGTATTCTGCTCTCCCCGTCTTGGATCAAGGCCCGGATCTGTACCAAACCTCGACCAGCTTCTGACTGGGAAGGTTGAATTGACTCCGCTATTTGGGCCACAGCTGTGGGATTCTGGATTGGAGTTCGGTATACCTGAGTCGGAGGTGGAAAAAGTTGACGTCGGCTGGATTCGGGAGCACCCTGCCGAGCACGTTCTCGAGTGCGCGCTGAGGTTCTCCAGTCGAGTGCGCTCAGCCAAGTTGGCCAGGCGTGCCTCCTCCAAAGCCTGGGCCTCAGGGGTTTCTCCAACGATGGGAGTGTGAAGTGCATCCATGTTCCGGCGGCGAAGTTCCTCCCTCCTTTGCGAAGAGAGGGGTTCGGGTCAGTACTCTTCGTGGACACGCCATGGATCGCCGCCACCATCGCCTCCGTCCTCACGGGTGAAGCCAGGAGGACTACGTGGTCCATTGACCATCAAAACTTCCGCCGCGGGGTCGCTGTTGTCGCACTCGGATGCAGTCTCTACGGAGCCAGTCAAACAGGTCGTAGAGAGTTTCGTCGGGCTCGATTGCCGCGACCTGGGGGGTGGCCGATTGGCGAGCCACCACGTGCCTCACCCACCACTGAAGCCTCGACCGACCGAAACGTTTGCCCCGGCGGGCTGCAGGGAGGGAGGGAGGCACAGGAGCCGACCGATATAGAGTCGATGGCTGCCGTAGGAGGACGCCACGGACGCACGCGCGAAAGTGCGTTGCCCCGCGGACGGGGAGCACCTCGACGTCGAGTGGCACTTCCTAGAGCCAAGCGGAGTCGTCGGCGATGAATACAGGCGCACCGAGACGGATCTCGTGGCCCCTGGCCAAACCTCCGCCTGAAACCATGTTGATGGGGATCGGAAAAATCAGAACTTCTCCAACAAGTCGCTAAGACACCTGCCCCAAGGTGGGCGCCAACTGTCGTGGTTCTAAGTCTGATAGTAGAATGGGGGTAGGAATGTAGAGGCAAGATCCTAGCTATGGAGGAGTTGTACATGCGAGTTTTACGAGTTCAGGCCCTTCTCGGAGGAAGGAACAACCCTACATCTCGGAGCCCGGAGGCGGTCGACTGGATTATATGTGTGTGTGTTACAGATGGTGCGAACCTCTGTCCCTGAGGAGGGGGGTGGCTTATATAGAGTTCGCCAGACCCCTCCGGCCCTCAGTTACAAAGGGTTTAAGGTACATAAAGATGGGGACGTTACTGGTAATGCCTGCAATAAAGATACATAATGACCATTAAGGCTATGACTTAATTCCCGACCGTTGCAGAGTGGGGTGGCTCTAGATCTTCTGGTAGTCGAGTGATTGTCCATACGGTCGAGTGTCTTCAAGACTGTCGAGTGGAACATAGCTTCATGGTCGAGTGGATGATGATTTTTCTTCGAATGCTTCTGGTTCTTTTAGAGATGTCCTTGGGGAGGGTATCTTGGACGGATCCATGACCCTACCCTAGGTACATAGCTTCATCAATAGGAGACTCTCTATCATGAAGATCATGGTGCTACTTTGAAGCACAAGTGTGGTAAAAGGATAGTAGCATTGTCTCTTATCTCTTTTTCTCTCATTTTTTATATATATTTTTATTTTATTTTTTGTTTGGGCCTTTTTTATGGCCTCTTTTTTTTATTTGGGCTTCTTTGGCCTCTCTTTTTTTCTCGTCCGGAGTCTCATCCCGACTTGTGGGGGACTCATAGTCTCCATATTCCTTTCCTCACTGGGACAATGCTCTAATAATGATGATCATCACACTTTTATTTTCTTACAACTCAAGAATTACAACTCAATACTTAGGAAAAGATATGACTCTATATGAATGCCTCCGGCGGTGTGTCGGGATGTGCAATGACTCATGAGTGACACGTATGGAAGAATTATGAATGGTGGCTTTGCCACAAATACGATGTCAACTACATGATCATGCAAAGCAATATGACAATGATGAAGCGTGTCATAATAACGGAATGGTGGAAAGTTGCATGGCAATATATCTCGGAATGACTATGGAAATGTCATAATAGGCAGGTATGGTGGCTGTTTTGAGGAAAGTATATGGTGGGTTGATGGTACCGGCGAAAGCTGCGCGGTACTAGAGAGGCTAGCAATGGTGGAATGGTGAGAGTGCGTATAACCCATGGACTCAACATTAGTCATAAAGAACTCACATACTTATTGCAAAAATCTATTAGTTATCGAAACAAAGTACTACGCGCATGCTCCTAGGGAGATAGATTGGTAGGAAAAGACCATCGCTCGTCCCCGACCGCCACTCATAAGGAAGACAATCAATAAATAAATCATGCTCCGACTTCATCACATAACGGTTCAACATATGTGCATGCTACGGGAATCACAAACTTTAACACAAGTATTTGTCAAATTCACAACTACTCAACTAGCATGACTCTAATATCACCATCTCCATATCTCAAAACAATCATCACGTATCAAACTTCTCATAGTATTCAATGCACTTTATATGAAAGTTTTTTTATTATATCCCTCTTGGATGCCCATCATATTAGGACTAAATTCATAACCAAAGCAAACTACCTTGCTGTTTAGGACTCTCAAAATAATATAAGTGAAGCATGAGAGCTCATCTATTTCTATATATAAAAACCACCACCGTGCTCTAAAAATATATAAGTGAAACACTAGAGCAACGACAAACTACTCCGAAAGATATAAGTGAAGATCAATGAGTAGTTGAATAATTATGCAACTATGTGAAGACTCTCTAACATTTAAGAATTTTAGATCTTGTTATTTTATTCAAACATCAAGCAAAACAAAATAAAATAAAATGACTCTCCAAGCAAAACACATATCATGTGGTGAATAAAAATATAGCTCTAAGTAACGTTACCGATGAACGAAGACGAAAGAGGGGACGCCATCCGGGGCATCCCTAAGCTTAGGCTCTTGGTTGTCCTTGAATATTACCTTGGGGTGCCTTGGGAATCCCCAAGCTTAGGCTCTTGCCACTCCTTATTCCATAGTCCATCGAATCTTCACCCAAAACTTGAAAACTTCACAACACAAAACTTAACAGAAAACTCGTAGGCTCCGTTAGCGAAAGAAAACAAAACACCACTTCAAGGTACTGTAATTAACTCATTCTTTATTTATATTGGTGTTAGACCTACTGTATTCCAAGTTCTCTATGCTTTATAAAATCTTTTACGAGCCATAGATTCATCAAAATGAGGAAACAACACACGAAAAACAGAATCTGTCAAAAACAGAACAGTCTGTAGTAATCTGTAACTAAAGAAAACTTATGGAACCCCAAAAATTCTAAAATAAATTTCTGGACGTGGTTAATTTATATATTAATCATCTTCAAGAAGAATTAACTAAATATCACTCTCCAATAAAAAATGGCAGCAATTCTCGTGAGCACTAAAGTTTCTGTTTTTTACAGCAAGATCAACAAGACTTACCCCAAGTCTTCCCAATGGTTCTACTTGGCACAAACACTAATTAAAACATTAAAAACCCAATCATAACAGAGGCTAGATATATTATTTATTGCTAAACAGGAGCAAAAAGCAAGGAACAAAAATAAAGTTGGGTTGCCTCCCAACAAGCGCTATCGTTTAACGCCTCTAGCTAGGCATGATGATTCAATGATGCAAACATAAAAGATAAGAATTGAAACATAAAGAGAGCATCATGAAAAATATGACTAGAACATTTAAGTCTAACCCACTTCCAATGCATAGGGATTTTGTGAGCAAACAACTTGTGGGAACAAGAATCAACTTGCATAGAAAGGTAAAACAAGTAGAACTTCAAAATTTTAAGCACATAGAGAAGAAACTTGATATTATTGCAATTCCTACAAGCATATATTCCTCCCTCATAATAATTTTCAGTAGCATCATGAATGAATTTAACAATATAACCATCACATAAATCATTCTTTTCATGATCTACAAGCATAGAAATTTTATTACTCTCCACATAAGCAAAATTCTTCTCATTCGGAATAGTGGGAGTAAACTCAACAAAATAATTATCATGTGAGGCATAATCCAATTGAAAACTAAAATCATGATGAAAAGTTTCATGGATATCATTATTCTTTATAGCATACAAGTCATCACAATAATCATCATAGATAGCAACTTTGTTCTCATAATCAATTGGAACCTCTTCCGAAATAGTGAATTCATCACAAAATAAAGTCATGACCTCTCCAAATCCACTTTCATCAATATAATCATCATAAATAGGAGGCATGCTTTCATCATAATAAATTTTCTCATCAAAACTTGGGGGACAAAAAATATCATCTTCATCAAACATAGCTTCCTCAACCTTGTGGCTTTGCATATCATTAGCATCATGGATATTCAAGAAATTCATACTAACAACATTGCAATCATGCTCATCATTCAAATATTTAGTGCAAAACATTCTAATGCATTCTTCTTCTAGCACTTGAGCACAATTTTCCTTTCCATCATTCTCACGAAAGATATTAAAAAGATGAAGCGTATGAGACAAACTCAATTCCATTTTTTTGTAGTTTTCTTTTATAAACTAAACTAGTGATAAAACAAGAAACTAAAACACTCGATTACAAGATCTAAAGATATACCTTCAAGCACTCACCTCCCCGGCAATGGCGCCAGAAAAGAGCTTGATGTCTACTACACAACCTTCTTCTTGTAGACGTTGTTGGGCCTCCAAGTGCAGAGGTTTGTAGGACAGTAGCAAATTTCCCTCAAGTGGATGACCTAAGGTTTATCAATCGTAGGAGGCGTATGATGAAGATGGTCTCTCTCAAGCAACCCTGCAATCAAATAACAAAGAGTCTCTTGTGTCCCCAACACACCCAATACAATGGTAAATTGTATAGGTGCACTAGTTCGGCGAAGAGATGGTGATACAAGTGGTATATGGATAGTAGATAATAGTTTTTGTATTCCAAAAATATAAAAGCAGCAAGGTAACTAAAGATAAAAGTGAGCACAAACAGTATTGCAATGCGTTGAAACAAGGCCTAGGGTTCATACTTTCACTAGTGCAAGTTCTCTCAACAATAATAACATAATTGGATCACATAACTATCCCTCAACATGCAACAAAGAGTCACTCCAAAGTCACTAATAGCAGAGAACAAATGAAGAGATTATGGTAGGGTACGAAACCACCTCAAAGTTATTCTTTCCAATCAATTCGTTGGGCTATTCCTATAAGTGTCACAAACAACCCTAGAATTCGTACTAGAATAACACCTTAAGACACAAATCAACCAAAACCCTAATGTCACCTAGATACTCCAATGTCACCTCAAGTATCCGTGGGTATGATTATACGATATGCATCACACAATCTCAGATTCATCTATTCAACCAACACATAGAACCTCAAAGAGTGCCCCAAAGTTTCTACCGAAGAATCATGACGAAAACGTGTGCCAACCCCTATGCATAGGTTCATGGGAGGAACCCACAAGTTGATCACCAAAACATACATCAAGTGAATCACGTGATATCCCATTGTCACCACAGATACGCACGACAAGACATACATCAAGTGTTTTCAAATCTTTAAAGACTCAATCTGATAAGTTACCTTCAAAGGGGAAACTCAATCCATTACAAGAGAGTAGAGGGGGAGAAACATCATAAGATCCAACTATAATAGGAAAGCTCGCGATACATCAAGATCGTACCACCTCAAGAACACGGGAGAGAGAGAGAGAGATCAAACACATAGCTACTGGTACATACCCTCAGCCCCGAGGGAGAACTACTCCCTCCTCGTCATGGAAAGCACCGGGATGATGAAGATGGCCACCATAGAGGGATTGCCCCCTCCGGCAGGGTGCCGGAACGGGTCTAGATTGGTTTTTGGTGGCTACGGAGGCTTCTGGCGGCGGAACTCCCGATCTATTGTGTTCCCCGATGGTTTTAGGGTATATGGATATATATAGGTGGAAGAAATACATCAGGGGAGCCACGAGGGGCCCACGAGGGTGGAGGGCGCGCCCAGGGGGTGGGCGCTCCCCCTGCCTCATGCTCTCCTCGTTGATCCCCTGACGTGCACTCCAAGTCTTCTGTATTGCTTTCTTTCCAAAAATAAGTTCCGTGAAGTTTCAGTTCAATTGGACTCCGTTTGATTTTCCTTTTCTGCGATACTCTAAAACAAGGAAAAAATAGAAACTGGCACTAGGCTCTAGGTTAATAGGTTAGTCCCAAAAATCATATAAAATAGCATATAAATGCATATAAAACATCCAAGGTTGATAATATAATAGCATGGAACAATCAAAAATTATAGATACGTTGGAGACGTATCATGGCACCATCACCCAACTCGCCCTATTAACATAAGCCCCCACCGGCCCAACGTCGCTTGCCACTTATCCTCGCTCTTGTCACGTCCGCCATGCCCCTGCCCGTCCACGATAGGCGACACCGGAGGCGGTCACCGTCGGAACTAGTGTTCGGTTTTTCACCGGAAGGCAGACGGGGGGAGGAGGCATTCTATCGGTTTTTAGATGGCAATGTAGACTATGAGGAGTTGTTGGAGCGCGACCGCCTGGTGGAGGAGCAGCGTATTACCGATTTGCACCGCCAGCGGGACATGGAGCAACAGCGCACCGACGCTCTGAGTCGCGAGCAGAGCGCCCACAACAGGGCCGACTACGTGGAGGCCGGCACCCGGCAAATAGCCCTGGAGGCTGTCGGGCACGCACGCGTTCGCGATGCCGATTTTTACTACCACCTCATCAAGTGGGTTTCCCGCTTAGAAGTCAAAGCTTCGGTGGACCACGCCGGCATGGAAAGGGCCAACTCGCGCGAGCAACACGCCCTATCGCACCTCTAGAAAGTCCGAGGCGAGGCGTAGGACGCCGGTGCCGACGTTTAGCGTGTACCGCAGATGGCGGCCGGCATCATCTAGTTAGCTAAGAGTAAGTTAGTACTTGTACACTACTAGAGTATTAGTGGGAGTAGATAATTAACTTGGCTATCATGGTTGTCAACGTGGAAGTTCAGTACTCTATATGTGGATCAGACCTGTTACTTTGCTCTGAATGTTGAACTTTCCGTTTGAATGTATGGAATGGGCTTTTATTTTTTTAATGGGTTGTATTTGTCCTCCACGGGTTTAGAGGCTGACTTGTGGGCCTACCAAGTTGACGCGTACACAATCAGGAGATGATTGTATGTGGAGAGGATGACAGCAGGGACCCGCCAAGGTCATGGCAGTACGCAAGCAAGTGCCTCCTTATTTCAAGCCAATAAAAAAATGGCTCCTCCTAATGGATTTCTGACATCTGGGTCCCATGCCATTGTCAACGTAGTCAATAAATGAGAGAATTGCACAACGAGCGGCTAACACCAGGGACCCAGCAGCTCGCCCAGTTATTTTTGTTTTGGGTTAATTTGATAAATGCCACTCCAAATATGGTGTTTACGAGAAATGCCACTTCAATTTCCAAACTTTGAAAAATGCCATTTCATGCCATTTCCAGTGGCATTTTTTGAAGTCTGGAGTAGCATTTTTCAAAGTTTGCAAATTGCAGTGGCGTTTTCCAAAGTTCGCAAAAATTGCAGTGGCATTTTTCAAAGTTTGGAAATTGCAGTGGCATTTTTATGAATCGCCATAATTGGAGTGGCATTTATCTAATTTGTTTTTGAGAAGGAAGCAGGGTGTCAACTGGGCTGTGCGGGGCACTCTGGCCTGTCCAGAGAGCCTTCTCTTTTATGTTTACCACAGACCTGCCTAGTAGTTTTTTTTTATTTCTGAAAATGGCTAGCCTAGTTTTTTTGTGATTTGCCAAGTAAGTCTCTTTGTCAGGCATGTTGGGCTGCAAATCTTTCAAGACAAGGAGAGCTTCATTCGGCTGGCCGATAAAATGGCCTATCAGTAATGAGAAATGGGTTGTACATTTTTAAAACACATCAAACCAGCAATTAGTTTTCAAATTTCTTTTTTTTCATTTCGAGATTTTAAATTGCATTGATTTTTATGCGTGGACAATTTGTTGGATTTTATATTGATATACATTTATTTTTAAAATCAGTTTGAATGTGACTCAAAATTTCGGGATTAAAAACAGTTCGGACCGCACTGAAATATGCAAAATTTCGTATAATTTTTTAATCGTGGCCACAATATGGGTTGTAATGCTAACAAAAAGAATATGGGCTCAAAAAACCTTAAGAATTAGCAAATGGCTGTAAATTATTAGAAATTATGGCAGATGGGTTCTATGATGTTTTCCACAGATTTGAGGCTTTCCTAAAAAGAGGTTGACGCACAAGCAGTGACTGTTGGATGTCCATCCAACGGCCATCGTGCTTCTTGAATCTCGGCTCTTCCTGCTCCAGTCGCTCAAACAAGCGCCGACGGGACTGCCTGCTCCCTCCTCCTCGTGGCCGACTGTGCTGCCGAGCAGGCCTCACCACCCCACCATACTCCCATCGTTGGCCTAGCCATCCCTCTACTCACCCACACCTACTGTTATTCTCCGGCGATGGCAGACAAACTAGTAAACCCTCGTACAGTCGTACTCCCCTCCGTGTGGGAGACAACTGTTGAGTCTTCCCTGGCTCCGTGTCACTCCCTTCCTAGGCCTCGCCATCGTCCACCGCCCTGGTCCTCTTGGCGCGGCCTGCTCAACGTGGGCAACGACCGACATGCATCTGAAGTGGACTATACGTGGAGAGGCTAACATCTGGGTCCACGGCCACACGCAAGGAAATGCCTCCTTATTACGCGCAAAATAATGATTCCTCCACCTGACATCTGGGACCCACCGAAAGGGCCTCTGTATTTCACGAAAAAAAATGTTACCGTCGCTGACAGCTCGGACCCACTAGCTATATCTTCGCACGCAAGGAAGTGCCTCCTTATTACGCACAAAAAATGAATACTCCCCCTGCTAGCTAGGACCTAGTATAGTGGGAGGCTGACTTGTGGGCCTACTAAGTTGACGGGGACGGAGGGCTTTGTAAACTTAGTCAATATGCATGATTCTAGCTCCAGTGACCATACGATGTCCATCCAACGGCGGTAGTGCTTCTTCAACCTCTCGTCTTCTTCCTCCAGCCGCCCAAACCAGTGCCGGTTGTGCCTCGTGCTCCTGCCTCCTGTGGCCGGCTGCGATGCTGCGGAGGCCTCACCGCTGGCCATGCCATCCCTCTACTCACCCACACCTACTGTTATTCTCCGGCGATGGCAGACAAACTAGTAAACCCTCGTACAGTCGTACTCCCCTCCGTGTGGGAGACAACTGTTGAGTCTTCCCTGGCTCCGTGTCACTCCCTTCCTAGGCCTCGCCGTCTTCCACTGCCCTGATGCTCTTGGCGGCGTGGTCAACGTGGTCAAGGAATGGCTTCCATCGGACGTGGAGTGTACGTGGAGAGGCTAACAGCTGGGTCCACGGCCGGAGCAAGGAAATGCCTCCTTATTATGCGGAAAATAATGATTCCTCCACATGACAGTAGGCACCCACCGGACGGGCAACCGTATTTTGCGAAAAAAAAGTTTCCCCCTCACTGCTGGGTACTACCAGCTACATCTTCGCACGCAAGGAAGTGCGACTGGGCAAAAAAACGATTCGCCCCCTTGACTGTTGGGACCCATCAGCTACATCTTCGCACGCAACAAAGTGCCTGACAGTCGGGACCCACCTGGTCGAAGCGTACGTAGCATTGTCATTCTGGTCGCAAACGTGTATGTACATACTGGTTGATGTAGAGGCGTGCATGTGTCGTAGTAGAGGCGCGCATGTAGCATGTACACGTATGTACAGCGGCCAGTGTGCAAGATAGAAAATACGACCACGTACGTACATACGGGTGGGGTCTCGAACGCCGACTCGCGCATACATACGGCCAGGGCTCGTGTACATGGCTGGGTCGGAACGGAGAAACAGCATCGTCGTCGTGTTCATGGGGAGCCAACCGGCTGGGTCGGAACGGAATGCGTCGTCGAGTTCATCGGGAGGGCTTGGACAGAACAGCCGATGGAAACAAGGCCTGGCTACCGCAGAATGGAGGAAACATCCTTGTGTTCGACCGGCCATGTTCGAAACGGCATCGGGAGGGGTCTGGCGTATCGCAAAATGGAGGAAACGGACTTGTGTTGGAACTCCTACGGTCGAAACTGGGTCCTGTTGATCGGGAGGCGTGTGGGGTACTGCAAAACGAAGGAAACGGACTTGTGTTGGAGCCCTACAGTTGAAACGGGGGTCCTGTTCATCGGGAGGGGTGTGGCGTACCGCAAAATGGGACTCCACGGGATACTGTTCATCTCCACCGTCCACCCCCTCCAGCCTCCACCTGCGACTGTTCATCCACGGGCTCTTGTTCATCCAGCCTCCACCGCATGCTACTCCACCGGCTACTGTTCAACCAGCCCTCTCCACGGGCTCCTATTCAACCACCCCTCCAAGGGCTACTGTTCATCCAGCCCTCCACGGGGTGGTCCTGTTCATCCAGCACCAACCGGCTCAATCGATCGGGGTCCTGTTCATCCAGAGGCAACACCACGGGGTCCTGTTCATCCACCCCCACCGAGAGCTGTTAATCCAACACCCCCCTCCCAGCAACACTCACTATCATGGAATTGTCATGGCGGATGTCCTAGTGTGAGGACTTAGTCGTGAGGCCAACGCATCTTTGTAGTAGCTTGAGAGGGGTTGAGCGGAATTGAGAGACGCAACACAAGACAAGGATTTAGACGGCTTCGGGCCCCGGGAAACATCATCCGGTAATAGCTCTACATGCTGTTTGTGGTAGGTCTCATTGAGGGAGTCGCCGGTAAGCCCGCTCTTTGTGTCTAGCCCTAGAGATTGTTTGTTTCTTTTCCCTCTTGGGGTGCCCTGCCCCTCCTTATATAAGTTGAAGGGGCGGGTTACATGTGGAGTCCTATCAGGATTAGGACTAACCTATTACAAGTAGAGTCCTAGTCTTGCTTCCTTTGTAGGAGAATATTCCTTATGCCTTTCCTCTTAAACTGGCCCACATTTATATGAACCGGCATACTGGGCCTTGGGCCTTGTCGTCCGTCTGAAGCACCCGCCAGGTCACCAATGAGTCTTCAGGCTCGTGAGTCGTCACACCAGTGAGCCGCCAGACACGTGAGTCGCCAATCCTTTGGCGGTTACCAATGAAACATCAAGTCTGGCCGGGTCATACCGTGGGGTATATCCCTGACATTAACCCCCGGTTTAATTCGGATTTATCCATGTTAAACTGATCTGTAATATAAACACAAGAGCAAATTTGACAGATTGTGATCCGGATTAAATATTCTTGTAAGCCAGCACCTGATCATCCGTAAGTCCTTGTCATTTCCTCCTTCTAGAAAATCCGGGTCAATAGGTCGGCTTCATAATCAACTTGCTTGTAGAAGAAATGTTGTAAATGAATGAATAACCCATTTGATTCGGCCTTCAATGCTTTGACTTGACAAAAATATTGGTTCTAAAATATTCAACTGATATTCAGCCGGTTTGTAGATCTTGCTGAGCTATGACTTCCAAAATCGGCGGGTTATAAAAAACTGATAATTTCGGCTCATGATTTTGCCAACACCGGTTCATGATTGTTGTCAACGTCGGTTCATGATTATTGATGATGTCGGGTTATGATTGTTGCAAACACCGGGTCAATCTGGTGTCCAGATTTTTGCAAACACCATGATTTTTCTCCCTTATCTCCATATTACCTGTAGCCCCCAAGTCTTGAGCAGAACAAAGTGATGGCTTAAGACTTGCTTCAATATAAATACTGCCACTTAAGAAGAAATCCATGTTGTTCATCCCAGTCACTTAGTAAAAACTAAATACTCCATACTATGTAGCCCCCAAGTGCTGGGTTGTCATGCTTGCAGCAACCTGGGACTTGTAATTGCCTGATGATCAAAAAATTTCAACCGGTGTAGCACCCAAGGGCCAGGTCATTATGCAATAATGAGCAGGGACTTTATAAATATAATCATGCTTCATTGAAAATAACATCATATGATGTAACTCCACCATGGGGCTTTGAACCCACGTCCACAAGGTTAAGAGCTTTGTGCTTTACCAACTGAGTAGTGGACCTTTCAATATAATGGTTTTAAAACTTGTGTACCTTGAATTGTTGACAGGAGCAATTGGTAGACCCCAAGGGCCGGCTCATTACAATGTGATGAGTCGGGTCTTCAATAAGGTGAGCAAAAAATGACTCTGTATTAGCCCCCAAGTATCATGATGCATGCTTGCAGCGACATGAGACTTGCATACTTGATGTAATCTCAACTTGAATAATGTAGCCCCCAAGTGCCGGGTCGTAAGCCTGCAGTGACTCGGGACTATTCCTTCAATTGTAGAATAAATCATATCCATTGATAATAGATAGCCATTGCACTAAAGCGACTTTGAAAACCTCAATCATAATATTGGTTATTGATAACCATAATAAAAATCCAGCCATGTTGGCTATTTGAAGATTTGAATAATATAATCCGGTCTAAAAAACCTCAATCATTCAATATCATTATGAAAATCCAGCCAATTTTGGCTATGAAAGATATGAATACCTTACCAGTTGATAAGTAAATCCGGAGTTTAAATACTCGGCGGCTCTTGGCCGATGGCGACTTAATGCGCATTCATTGTAAGCCGGAAGTTTTATAATCCGGTGGCTAATAGCCTTTGAAATAGTCCAAAATGGATAACCCTTTTGAAGCATCAATTTTGATGATGAGCTTGAATTTATATGTCATAATTCTGCAAATCCTGCACAAAGTGCAAATAACATATGCCCTGGCGACTTAACGTCAAAAGCCAGGGTGGGTAGCCACCCAAATGCATTCTTATCCTGCACACAAGTAGATCACAAGAACCCTTGGCGATTTACCGTAGGGCGGGTCATAATGCCCAAACACATAGCCAGGGTTTATAACCAAGGCTATAATTGAAGATAATCAAATATGACATAGATGATACCTGTGACATAGAATCACCTCGTTGGTTTAACCAACTTTGGTAGTGAGGGTGGTAACCCCAATCTTGACTATTCAGAACTCCTTCCTTAATTTGCCGGATTATGATAATAAACCGTACCGGGGTATAATAAACACCGGATTTTCCTTATAATACTGGCGACTTGTTAGTCAAAACCAAACCAGGTTAAAGAACGCCGGATTAGAACTGATCATGCACTGACAACTTGTTAGTTGAAAGCAAAGCCGGGTCAAGGACGTTGGTTTATCAGAAGATGTTATAAATCTCATCAAAGGAGAAAAAACTTGGCAAATGAAAACTTGTAGTCGAGGCTTTTTACGAGCTGCCAGGCTCCAAATCGAGGCTTTTCATGGGCTGCCAGGCCACTGAATTAACCATTTCACAAAGCCTCTTAAGATGGACCTCAATCTTTAACCAATCATGTTTTAACTTTGACATGTTTAGGGTCTATGAGATTAACTGTCAAACGTTCGCGGGTCGTACCAGGTTTACCTGGGCAGAGTGACTTACTTAAAGAAGGCAGGTTAATCTGGGGTTTTAGGTGCGAACACCAGGCTTCCAAGCCGGGCTTGATAGCCTATTACAAGGGTGCAGACTCTTAGTTCGATGCGAAGCAAAGAGCCCCCAAGTAACTTCCCTGGTAGCCTTACGCCGATCAAGAGGTGTAGCTATGGTTCGAATACGACCAAGCCCCCAAGTGATATATTTCTGAGCTGTGCTCATCGGGTGCCTATGTTTGAGTTGTGTTGTGCAACAAAATCTCTTTGGCCCCTTATGATAATATTGGCTTGATAGGCGGATCAATATGTAATCAGAACTCCGCTTTATAAACAGAAGCCGCCATGTGATCAATAATATGATAAGACAATAAGGCAGGATAACCCATGTTTGAACCGCGCATCATGGCAACAGGCCCTCTTCGGCAACCTTTAAATTTTTGCAAGAGATAAATTCTTCTTGAACCGGGATTTTGAACCGGAGATTGAGAGCTTCAAAGCTTTGTGCGAGACATCTTTCCCTTGAACCGGATTCTAAACCGGAATCTTCATTTTCAGCCGGAAATTTCTGACGGCCTTTAAACTCGAACTTGCGAGAAGTTAATTCCTTTTTGAACCGAACATTTTTAAACCGGATTTGAGAGCTTCAAAGCTTTGTGGGAGAACAGATTTCCCTTGAACTGGATTGTAAACCGGAATCCTTTCTGATGAACCAGAACTTCTTCATTGAGCCGGGATTTTGTAACTGTTATATACTTTCTAAGCCGGAAATTTTCTGACGACCTTTAAATTTTCATCAATATAACAGTAGCCTCCGGGACTGGGTTATCTTTCCCTCCATCATCCTGGGGTTCTTAAATTTGCTGAAACCGGCAAGATTTGGTAAGTCATGTCATCGTAGCCCCCGAGTCTCAAGGTGACTCGAGGAGTTGGCTTGAGATTCTCCATATTTGACCGTGATATAAATCGGCATAAGGTGTATATCATTGGTGTTGATAGCATGATGTGAATCCACAGAAGGTTGAGGTGACTGCGGCGGGTTATAAATGATCCCGTATGAGCCGTGTCAGCAACTCGGCCAATGGTTCCTTCCAACTGACTATTTGAAGTTAACCAAACTGCAGTGGCGGCGACTTGTGCGCCTGCTCATTGAGCCATCCAATGAAAACGGTGGTTAATGATAATTTGCCTCCAATTTGAAAGAAAATTGGGCTACTCGAGCAGTGACTGGCTTTATACTCAATAAACAGCTCATGCAAACAGATGCGGCCCGATGTGTTGATGTAAATCAGGCCTCGGGAGACGGACGACAAAGACGACTGTGGCTTTAGAGGTGGCACAGACACATGAATCGGCCGCGGCGTTGTAAACCGGTGTGGACGGACGAGTTAGCCACATCATATTGATGTAAACCGGTCTTCAAAATGGTGGCTTGCACATATATTCATTGATCTTGATGGCATGGTAAGATACTAGCGCATTATAATGGTGGCGCGAGTTATACATCCATGACACAACCATAGCTTTTGAAGTGAATAATTGTCCTGCATAAACAATATTGCAGACCAAGGCAAAGATAAACTGATCCTTGAAAAAAATAATATGTGCTAATAAAATCCCACACGGGTGATGATCCTTGACAAAGAAGTTGATGATCACTAGGTGAAACTGAAATGCCACACAGGTGAATCGACCACGGGAGCAGACAGATGAATCGGCCGCTACGTTTATAAGTCGTTGCGGACGAGCAAATTGTCCTCCTCATTGTAAGCCGATGCGGACGCGTGAACGGTCGCGAGGGCGGGTGGGCGAGTCGTCTGTGGCACTATAATGCGGGGCGGACAGGCGAGTCGGCCGGCGCGTTGATGTAAACCGGACCATGACACGCCTGTCCGTGAAGCCGTGTGGCACAGCCGAACATGCATCCTTAGTATACCTCCACCCCCTTTTTTTAATAGTTTCCCTGCATAAAAACATTATAGACCAGAGTAATTGTTGTCGGATGAATTAACATGTACTGATAAAATACATATAGGAAAAATAACACCTGGTATTTTTTGCCGGATGTTGGCGCTGGATAATGCATAGTGCTGCTTTTTTTGACAGAAGAGTTGATTGGTTCTGTGTCTTCTAGTGCCTGAGGTCTCCACATAACCCGGCCGGAACTTTTTGAGCCAGAATTTCTGTACCAGAACTTCTTGATAATTCAGCCAGAACTTTTGATTATCCGGAACTTTTGAACTGGAACCTCTTGATAATCCGGCCGGAACTTTTGATAGTCCGGAACTTTTGAACCGGAACCTCTTGATAATCCGGCCGGAACTTTTGAATTGGAACCTCTTGATAATCCGGCCGGAACTTTTGAATTGGAACCTCTTGATAATTCGGTCGGAACTTTTTTTTCATAATCTAGGTCAAAACTCTTTATCGACTCGGACGGAACCTTTTGGTGATTTGGCTGGAAGCCTTTGATGATTCGGACAGAACTTTTCGTCGAAGTGATCGGAACTTTTTGGTGATTCAGACGGAACCTTACATCGAGGCGGTCAGAACTTTCCAATGATCCGGTCGGAACTTTCCGACGAGCCGGCGGAACCTTTCGATGAGCCTGACGGAACTTTTTCGGCGAGCCGGCTGGAACTCTCCGACGAACCGGCCGGAACTTCTTCAATAAGCCGGACGGAGCTTCCGATCCCTGGGATAGCACCCACAGTTGGCGCCAACTGTCGTGGAATTGTCACGGCAGATGTCCTAGTGTAAGGACTTAGTCGTGAGGCCAACGCTTCTTTGTAGTAGCTTGAGAGGGGTTGAGCGGAATCGAGAGACGCAACACAAGACAAGGATTTAGACAGCTTCGGGCCCCGGGAAACATCATCCGGTAATAGCCCTACATGTTGTTTGTGGCTAGGTCTCATTGACGGAGTTGCCGGTAAGCCGGCTCTTTGTGTCTAGCCCTAGAGATTGTTTGTTGCTTGTCCCTCTTCGGGTGTCCTGCCCCTCCTTATATAAGTTGAAGGGGCGGGTTACATGTGGAGTCCTATTAGGATTAGGACTAACCTATTACAAGTAGAGTCCTAGTCTTGCTTCCTTTGTAGGAGAATATTCCTTATGCCTTTCCTCTTAAACTGGCCCACCTTTATATGAACCGGCATACTGGGCCTTGGGCCTTATCGTTCGTCTGAGGCACCCGCTGGGTCACCAATGAGTCTTCAGACTCGTGAGTCGTCACACAAGTGAGCCGCCAGACACGTGAGTCGCCAATCCTTTGGCGGTTACCAATGAAACATCAAGTCCGGCCGGGTCGTACCATGGGGTATATCCCTGACACTCACTGTTCATCCAAAGGCAGCATCGAGCGGCTTCAGTTAGTAGCAGTAGCGAAGGAATCGCTCGATCGGGTTCAGTTAACAGCCATCGATCGATCGCTCGGGTTCACTAACGCGTAGCCTGCAGTGCAATCTCTCGGGTTCAGTAGGCGAACGCCTCTCTCGGAGCCCAACGCCTCGCACCCATGCACGTGCGTGTACGAGAGAAACGCGCAAACCTCCATGCATCGCTCGGCCCCGACCACCCACCATAACCCAGGCTAGGATTTTAGGGTTTAGCCATCTCGATCTCGTGGTACTTATTCATCAAGATCAATCTAGCAGGAAGTAGGGTATTACCTCCATAGAGAGGGCCCGAACGTAGGTAAACATCGTGTCTCCTGTCTCCTGTTACCATCGATCTTAGACGCACAGTTCGGGACCCCCTACCCGAGATCCGCCGGTTTTGACACCGACAGCATGCGCTTTGGACCCATCCTCCTGTGGATTTCATCCAGAAAATTACTACCTTTGTATCAGAAAATTGCACCACATGACCAATTCACCCTGTCACACTTTATTATTGAACGAGAAAAGGTATCTTGGTGTCCTCCTATCTACTAATCTAGGTTACGGGCATATGGCTCTCGTGTGATCTCGTCCCTTCTCTGGGCTTCGTCCGCCCCTTAATTATATAGGTGGACAAAGACATATAGTTTTTGGTACTTATATTCGGGGGATATGATATGATCAGGTGATCCAATAGTTGTGGGGATCGTATATCCCATAACCGTCGAATCGCCAAAGTAGCATGCTTGTCCTTATCCCTTAGAGTGCCTACTCGGGGCAACATGGCATAGAAGTCGGGAAACCATATATAATCTAGCCTATGAGTTCATCTGGATATGCCCATAAAGCATCTTCCTTTGAGTAGGTACCCTTACTCATCGACACCTAATGGGCCAGCACAACGCAAGTCTAATGGATCGGCCCATGCAACCAGTACGAGATAAGCATGTTCGTAGATGGCTTGTAGGTGAGGAATGGGCATGGCTAAGCCCTGAAAACCATTGCTATACATACGAGTTCTGTTCCCAGAAATATTTGTTGAAAGCACGCCCACGCAAAACTCATCCTGATCCCAGAAATTTTGGCGGGAGAAGAGTTATGTTCATAATCACCAATGGTCTCCACCTGGTCACACCACCGCCTGCTGCACCCCTTTTCGATCATTCTAAACACGTCGACCCACTCTATAATTTTGTCGGCATCAGAACATCCGCGCTAGTCCACCCTGTTGCCACATCCCTCTCTCACTGTCAAACCGCCCTATGAACCACCTCCGGGCATGGGCACATCTCCCAGCCTCCCATACGACACCACCCCGCCAACCCAAACTCAACGTACGTGGACAACGAAGCTCGACCAAGAGATCGTCCACAATCGCAGCATCATCTATATTGTTTCCTTCCAAGTTGTGCTTCGGCCATGCTAGGGAGACTTAGCAAGGGTGGCGATTCATGCATGAGCCTTCATACATCATCGTTGTCATCTCTCTCTCTCTCTCACTCCTAACATCCTTGTACCAGACTACTCTCAAAACTCTCCGTGTAGCGACATCTTGTCCCATGCCCACAACATATTCAACACAAGGACCAAGGGGTATTTTTTTCTTTTAATATGTCAATTTGTAAAAAAGTGTAAATTCATAGATGACCATGCTTGTTAAAGAGTTTTTTCATGACTCGTTGTTAGAGGAGGAGTAAGATGATGACGGTTTTGACATGCCATGTTGATAGTAATGGAAGAAGAAAAAGGAAGAAGGACCTTACCAGGTTCTCAGCAGGTCATAGGTACATTTGGCCCAGTAGGACAGAATGACATGCCAAGATGGTGATGATTATTGCATCGACATTTTAGTGGAACTTGATAATCTGTTCAAGCGATATTTCAAAATGTCGATGGAGCTCTTTCTACTCATTGCAGTTATGGTCAAAGCGCATAGTCCTTGTTTCACTCACAGGAGGGGTCATACAAGACAATATAGTGAAAGTGTTGTTCTGAAATATACTACGACAATGAATGTGCTTGAATATGGAATCCCCGTATGACTTGGTTGATGAACATACCCGCTTGGCGAGGACCTAGTCATGATTTGTATAAAGAGATTTGTAGAAGCTATTATTGATGTCAATGGAGGATATTATCTATGAGCACCTAGTGTACATGACATGGCAAGATTGATGGAGATTAGTGTGGCGAGAGGGTTTTATAGGATGCTTGCGCGCATCGACTGCATGTATCAGAAACAGAATAATTGCCCCTTTTGAATGGTCTCAGCAGTACGCCGGCCATTGCCATCATCGAATCATCTATGAGATTTGGCATTGTTACTTTGGGATGCATGGATCTTACAATGATCTCAATATCCTATGAAGATTTCATCTTTTTGCAAGGCTTTCTATCGCTGAAACTCCAACTTGCAATTTTGAAGTCAGTGGTCATCAGCATGATAATGGCTACTACCTTGAAGATGTCATGTACCCCTCATGCTCCATATTTGCGAAGACAATTCCAAGCCCTAAAGGCAACAAGAGACCTCATTTCATCATAGCTCGAGAAACATTGAAAACAGATATTGAGAGACCTCTTGGTATGTCGCAAGCCCGCTCTAGCTTGTACGTGGGCCTACTACATGTTGGGACATGAAAATATTATGGAGGATCATGACATGCTGTGTTATCTTCCACAACATAAGAGACTGGATTTTTTGCTCCCGGGGAGCTTGTCAGTCCTCAACACCATGGCAATACAATCCAAATGTTTCTTGAAGTGCATCGGCAGCTCCAAGATCAACAAGCTCATGTGCAACTACAGGAAGATCTTGATGGCAAAAAACAAACTACAGGAAGATCTCATCGAGGTCCAATGGCACCTTAGATTAGTCTTTGTAAATTATCATTCGAACCATTATCAATGAAAAGATATGCACCCTCTGCGTATTCGCGAAAAAATATCATTCGAACCATTTGTTTACACTATTTGTTTCATTCCGACCATTGGTCGTGTTTGAGCTCGTATTTCAAAATTTTGAAACAAAAACTTTGAAATATCGTTAAAAATTGTATGTATCAACGACGTCAAGATTTGAAGTAAAATGATGTCGCAAACTAGGCAAAATGAGGTTTAAATTTGTAATAGGAAGTAGCAAGAGAAAAGTTACAGAGATTCAAGTTTCGGGGATTGGTAGGTTAGTAGAATGCAAACCAAAATACGGATGCCGTGACTCTGTATGCCGTGAGTATACCGGGCCGGGCCTAGCCAAGCCCGAGCCAAAAAACCTGGGCCCGAGCCCTGCCCGGCCATCGGGCCTAGTTTTTGGGTCCAAGCCCGGCCCGAACATGCAAAAGCCCGTCGGGCCTCGGGCCTCGGACCGGGCCCTTCAGAAAACTGCAAAAATGACGGGCCGGGCCCGGCCAGGCCACCAGGCTCAAAATCTAGGCCCGAGCCTGGCCCGGGAGCAGCGTCGGGCCGGGCCGGGCCGGGCTGCCCATGGCCAGGTCTAGCCGTGAGGGGGGATGAGTGGAACATCACACTGCTTTATACTCCTCCATTCCTAAATATTTGTCTTTCTAGACATTTCAAATGACTACTACATATGGATGTATGTAGACATATTTTAGAGTGTAGATTCATTCATTTTGCTTCGTATGTAGTCACTTATTAAAATGCCTAGAAAGACAAGTATTTAGGAACGGAGGGAGTATGAACGATCTTGCCTAGTTATGATTCCGATCCCTGTTGTGAGTTCGTACTAAGAATTCAAATCCGTACCCAATTGGATTGGAGTGAGGACACCCACGGCGTGGAACGGACGCGTCGCGATCATCTCAGCAGGACAGTCGAACTCGATCAGACAACATCGAGCCTCCGATTACTTCTGGAATTTGAATGATTAATGGATTTGCAAACCGTGGCGCGCAAGTGTTTCTTCTCTTCTCGCCACGCACGCGGTTCCGACTCCTCCCCGGGTCGTGGCCTGAACATGAAACGGAGCCAACCATGCAGCGGTGCCCAGCTATAAGTCAATTCACGGCGATCGGTTCTGCAGCCTTCTCTTCTCAAACCTGACCTCCTTCCCCCTCAATCCCTCCAGCCCCCTCGGATCGCGTCCGCTTCGACTCTTGACGACGATGGAGGCGGCCATGGAAGGCAAGCGGCGACGCCTCCCTGATGCGGGGGCGGGGCATGCCGTGTCGCCGCCCAGCAAGCGCCGCCGCGACGATGGTGACCACGACTCCCGCGCAAGCAAGAAGCGGGCGGACGGGCGCGCCTCTTCCGCCGCTTCTGCCGTCGCGCAACTTTCCTGCGCCAGGATCAGGCAGTATGTGCATGAGTCGCGCCCCAAGGAGGAGAAGACCGAGGTCAGCGCCGGCGACAAGTTCCAGGTCGTGATTAAGAAGCAGAACGCCGACAAGCGCATCTCTTGCATCGGAGGGAACGGGGCATCGAGCCAGGTCAGAGCCCGCGCTGTCGCAGACGACGTGAAGCAGAAGGCCGGCCAGGGAGCTTCATGCACCAGGAGCAAACCAGCGGTGCAGGTGTCGCGCCTGAACAGAGAGATCGAGTTCATCAGCAGCGGCGTCAGTGTTCTCTGCAACGGCGCGCACGGCGTCGCCAAGAACGAGAAGCAGCAGGAGTCCGGCGAGCGGGTCCAAGCGACCGCAACGGCCAGCATCCCGCAGCTAGCTCGCCAGGCGCCGCCGTCGTCGATACCAAAGGATCCCATTGACCCGGACAATGTGTTTCGCATGGCCCTTGCGGCAGCTCGCCGAGCCATAGTCAGACGGCGGCGGGAGGAGGCTCGCCGAGAGAGGGACAAGGTGGTGCAGACCGTCTACTTCAACGACCCTAACATGACTCTCGAGAACCTGCTGAAGGCCCAAGCTCGGATCGGTTCATGCTGAGATTTTTGTACTTCTTGCTAGAGCTTTAGATGCTCAGACCCACGATCATCATCGCTCCCTGATCATGGATGTCAAGGTCGCGAATTTTGTAATAGGATCTTCAATCAGTGGCATTTTTGTTGCGAGGCAACGGATCCATTAAGAATTTCTGGCTTATGGCCAACCTCGATGTGAGTTGTAAGAACAACTCCAACATAGGGACCCAAATGGATACGGATTTTGTTCATTTAGGTCGCTCGTCCATCTAGCGAACATGCGGCGGACACGCCAGGACGATGTATACACCCAATGCAAAGACATGCAGCGGACCCATTTGTTGCCTCTGTGGCTGGTTCCTGCGGCCAAAACACAAAAAAAATTCCCCAAATCAGCTCCAAACAAACCGGCTGGGAATTCCTCAAGAACAGCAGGGGAAGGGGCCGCTGATGTGCTTCCGACAGCACGCTATTACGGAGCTGCCGCCGACGAAGCAAGCGCCCGTGCAGGTCAAGCAGAAAGCACCGGGCTAGAGCTCTCCACTAAAACGGCGCTCTTTAGGAGCCACCGGCGGCATGGTGCAGCAATGAGTTTGTTCGGCGCTGAGTTGAGAAAAAAAATTGTGGCCAACGGCACGGAGACGAGCGCAGCCGCCGATGGGAGCTTGCCTGTAGTTCCCCGTCGAGCGGGCCCGCGGTGCGTGTGGGCTGCAGCATGCGGCGGCGCTTGGAGGAGGCCTCGCCGGCGAGGACGGCGGAGGAGGCGTAGGCGGAGGCCTTGCCGTCAAGGACGGCAGCTTGCTGCGAGGAAGACAACTTGTGGCGGCGCTGGAGTGGGTGGGGATCTCGCCTGCAGTTCCCCGTTGAGCGGCCCATGCGGTGACACTGACTAGTGGGAACAGGGCGGACACGAGAGGGCAGCAACAAATGAGAGCGGACGACGGGAGCGTCCATCTTTGTCTGTCATAGACCCATTTATGGCCCATATTTGTGCTCGATTTGGGTTAGATGGATAACAAACGGACAACAGGCAGGCACGCGCGTCCGTTTGGGTCGCCCCGTTGGATTAAGTTTCTGTCCGGATAATCCAAACGGAGAAAACGAGTCGCTGGGTCGGAGTTGCTCTAACCGTCATATACTATACAAATCAATAAATATGTAAATTCCACCTTTATCTTAAGAAAAACAGAGACATTGTGTCTTTCTTGTGCCGAATGAAAAACAGAGACATTATCGTCTTTGCTTTTTTTGAGCATCAGTACAAACACAAGCGCTCATATACACGCGCATACACTCACCCCTATGAACGCACACACGCACACCCTACCACTATGAGCACCTCCGAGAGACTGAGCCGGCATATCATCTTGAGATTTACGAAGTGACCGTAGGCGCCTCGTCGTCGACGGGAACGTCTCCTCCCACAGAAAGCGCATTGCCGGAAAATCCTGAAATAAATCCAGGAATAATGCGAGCACCAGGATTTGAACCCTGGTGGGTTGGGGATACCACTGTCCACCTAACCAACTCAACCATAGGTTGATTCACATCGTCTTTGTTAATCTGTGTTGTTGACCCATGTGGCCGCGGGGAAATAGGGTGTGTTTGGTTGCCGTAGTGATTAGTAGTTGCGTAGCATACACGTCTTAACCCAGCCTGACTCTGAAAAAACAGCCTCATATGCGACATGTGCGAGTTGTTTGGTTGCCTGCATCTAGGGTCCTTACATTAGGTAATACGTAAGTGCACTTTGTTTGGTTGCCTGCATTGGCCCAATCGCCACATGAACTCAAAGTTTGGTTGCACGCATGAGGTATGATTAAGAGTTAGCACTTCACTTAGCAGACATGGTTAAGAGCTAGCAGAGGGAAGGGGAGAAGAAGTGCAATGTGCGCCGGACAATGGCGACTACGGTGGATATTGGTCGTGGCACCGTGTCCAACATGACAAGCATGGAGTCGTGGACGAGCGACCTCGTCGGCGGCACGGCGAGCGACACCGTCGGCGAACTAGTTGCAGTGCTCGCGCAAAGACAGTGGACAGAGGAGGAGAATGCAGTGCCCGCGCCATGGTATCGTCAGTGTAGTGGACGAGAGAGGAGGCCGACATGATCGACGCCGGAAACGACTCCAGTGTAGTAGGGCGAGAGAGAGGTGTTGGAAATATGCCCTAGAGACAATAATAAAATGGTTATTATTATATTTCCTTGTTCATGATAATTGTCTATTGTTCATGCTATAATTGTGTTATCCGGAAATCGTAATACATGTGTGAATACATAGACCACAACATGTCCCTAGTGAGCCTCTAGTTGACTAGCTCGTTGATCAACAGATAGTCATGGTTTCCTGACTATGGACATTAGATGTCATTGATAACGGGATCACATCATTAGGAGAATGATGTGATGGACAAGACCCAATCTTAAGCATAGCACAAGATCGTGTAGTTCGTTTGCTAGAGCTTTTCTAATGTCAAGTATCCTTTCCTTAGACCATGAGATTGTGCAACTCCCGGATACTGTAGGAATACTTTGGGTGTGCCAAACGTCACAACGTAACTGGGTGACTATAAAGGTGCACTACGGGTATCTCCGAAAGTGTCTGTTGGCCGGTTGGCACGAATCGAGACTGGGATTTGTCACTCCGCATGATGGAGAGGTATCTCTGGGCCCACTCGGTAAGACATCATCATAATGAGATCAATGTGACTAAGGGTTGGTCATGGGATGATGTGTTGCGAAACGAGTAAAGTGACTTGCCGGTAACGAAATTGAACAAGGTATTGGGATACCGACGATCGAATCTCAGGCAAGTAACGTACCGATTGACAAAGGGAATTGAATACGGGATTGATTGAATCCTTGACATCATGGTTCATCCGATAAGATCATCGTGGAACATGTGGGAGCCAACATGGGTATCCAGATCCCGCTATTGGTTATTGGCCGTAGAGTTGTCTCGGTCATGTCTGCATGGTTCCCGAACCCGTAGGGTCTACACACTTAAGGTTCGGTGATGCTAGGGTTGTAGAGATATTAGTATGCGGTAACCCGAAATTTATTCGGAGTCTCGGATGAGATCCCGGACGTCACCAGGAGTTCCGGAATGGTCCGGAGGTAAAGTTTTGTATACAGGAAGTCCAGTTTCGGCCACCGGGAAAGTTTCGGGGGTCATCGGTATTGTACCGGGACCACCGGAAGGGTCCCGGGGGTCCACCGGGTGGGGCCACCTATCCCGGAGGGCCCCATTGGCTGAAGTGGGAAGGGAACCAGCCCCTGGTGGGCTGGTGCGCCCCCCTTGGGCCTCCCTTGCGCCTAGGGTTGGAAACCCTACGGGGGTGGGGGCGCCTCCACCTGACTTGGGGGCCAAGCCACCCCCTAGGCCCCCCCATTAGATGGGATCTCTAGGGGCCGCCCCCCAGGCCCCCTATATATAGTGGAGGGGAGGAAGGGCAGTCGCACCCAAGTCCCTGGCGCCTCCCTCCCTCCCGTGACACCTCTTCCTCCCCGCTTGCGCTTGGTGAAACCCTGCCGGGATCCCGCTACTCCACCACCACGCTGTCGTGTTGCTGGATCTCCATCAACCTCTCCTTCCCTTGCTAGATCAAGAAGGAGGAGACGTCTCTCCCAACCATACGTGTGTTGAACGCGGAGATGCCGTCCGTTTGGCGCTCGGTCATCGGTGATTTGGATCATGACGAGTACGACTCCATCAACCCCGTTCTCTTGAACGCTTCCGCTTGCGATCTACAAGGGTATGTAGATGCACTCCTCTCCCTCTCATTGCTAGATGACTCCATAAATTGATCTTGGTGATGCGTAGAAAATTTTAAATTTCTGCTACGATCCCCAACAGTGGCATCATGAGCTAGGTCTATGCGTAGTTTCTATGCACGAGTAGAACACAAGTTGTTGTGGGCGTTGATTTTGTCAATTTACTTGCCGTTACTAGTCTTATCTTGATTCGGCGGCATCGTGGGATGAAGCGGCCCGGACCAACCTTACACATACTGCTTACATGAGACTGGTTCCACCGACTGACATGCACTAGTTGCATAAGGTGGCTAGCGGGTGTCTGCCTCTCCCACTTTAGTCGGATCGGATTCGATGAAAAGGGTCCTTATGAAGGGTAAATAGAAATTGGTATATCACGTTGTGGTTTTTGGCGTAGGTAAGAAACGTTCTTGCTAGAAACCTATAACAGCCACATAAAACTTGCAACAAAAATTAAAGGACGTCTAACTTCTTTTTGCAGCATGTGCCGTGTGATGTGATATGGCCAAAAGGATGTGATGAATGATATATGTGATGTATGAGATTGATCATGTTCTTGTAATAGGAATCATGACTTGCATGTCGATGAGTATGATAACCGGCAAGAGCCATAGGAGTTGTCTTAATTTATTTATGACCTGCGTGTCAACATAAATGTCATGTAATTACTTTACTTTATTGCTAACCGTTAGCCGTAGTAGTAGAAGTAATAGTTGGCGAGATAACTTCATGAAGACACGATGATGGAGATCATGATGATGGAGGTCATGGTGTCATGCCGGTGACGATGATGATCATGGCGCCCCGAAGATGGAGATCAAAAGGAGCAAAATGATATTGGCCATATCATGTCACTATTTGATTGCATGTGATGTTTATCATGTTTTACATCTTATTTTCTTAGAACGACGGTAGCATAAATAAGATGATCCCTCGCAATAATTTCAAGAAAGTGTTCCCCCTAACTGTACACCGTTGCTAAGGTCCGTTGTTCCGAAGCACCACGTGATGATCGGGTATGATAGGTTCTAATGTTCGCATACAACGGTTGTAAGCCAGATTTACACATGCAATACACTTAGGTTGACTTGATGAGCCTAGCATGTACAGACATGGCCTCGGAACACGGAAGACCGAAAGGTCGAACATGAGTCGTATAGAAGATACGATCAACATGAAAATGTTCACCGATGATGACTAGTCCGTCTCACGTGATGATCGGACACGGCCTAGTTGACTCGGATCATGTATCACTTAGATGACTAGAGGGATGTCTATCTGAGTGGGAGTTCATTTAATAATTTGATTAGATGAACTTAATTATCATGAACATAGTCTAAAAATCTTTGCAATATATCTTGTAGATCAAATGGCCCACGCTAATGTTGCCCTCAACTTCAACGCGTTCCTAGAGAAAACCAAGCTGAAAGAGGATGGCAGCAACTACACGGACTGGATCCGTAACCTGAGGATTATCCTCATAGCTGCCAGGAAAGCATATGTCATTGGTGCACCGGTAGGTGAAGCACCTGTTTTCCTGTAGAACAAGACATTATGAACGCTTGGCAGACGCGTACTGATGATTACTCCCTAGTTCAGTGCGGCATGCTTTACAGCTTAGAACCGGGGCTCCAAAAGCGTTTTGAGCAGCACGGAGCATATGAGATGTTCCAAGAGCTGAAAATGGTTTTCCAAGCTCATGCCCGGGTCGAGAGATATGAAGTCTCCGCCAAGTTCTACAGTTGTAAGATGGAGGAGAACAGTTCTGTCAGCGAGCACATACTCAAAATGTCTGGGTTGCACAACCGCTTGTCTCAGCTAGGAGTTAATCTCCCGGATGATGCGGTCGTTGACAGAATCCTTCAGTCACTCCCACCTAGCTACAAGAGCTTTGTGATGAACTTCAATATGCAGGGGATGGAAAAGACCATTCCCGAGGTATATTCAATGCTGAAATCAGCAGAGGTGGAAATCAAAAAGGAACATCAAGTGTTGATGGTGAATAAAACCACTAAGTTCAAGAAAGGCAAGGGTAAAAAGAACTTCAAGAAGGACGGAAAGGGAGTTACCGCGCCCGGTAAGCAAGCTGCCAGGAAGAAGCCAAAGAATGGATCCCAAGCCTAAGACTGAGTGCTTTTATTGCAAGGGAAACAGTCACTGGAAGTGGAACTGCCCCAAGTACTTAGCGGATAAGAAGGCCGGAAATACCAAAGGTATATGTGATATACATGTTATTGATGTTTACCTAACCAGCGCTCGTAGTAGCTCCTGGGTATTTGATACCGGTGCAGTTGCTCATATTTGTAACTCAAAACAGGAACTGCGGAATAAACGGAGACTGGCGAAGGACGAGGTGATGATGCGCGTCGGGAATGGTTCCAAGGTCGATCGCTGTTGGCACGCTACCTCTACATTTACCTACGGGATTAGTTTTAAACCTCAATAATTGTTATTTAGTACCAGCTTTGAGCATGAACATTGTATCTGGATCTCGTTTAATGCGAGATGGCTACTCATTTAAATCTGAGAATAATGGTTGTTCTATTTATATGAGAGACATGTTTTATGGTCATGCCCCGCTGGTCAATGGTTTATTCTTATTTAATCTCGAACGTGATGTTACACATATTCATAGTGTGAATGCCAAAAGATGTAAGGTTGATAATGATAGTCCCACATACTTGTGGCACTGTCGCCTTGGTCACATTGGTGTCAAACGCATGAAGAAACTCCATGCAGATGGACTTTTGGAGTCTCTTGATTATGAATCATTTGACACGTGCGAACCATGCCTCATGGGAAAAATGACCAAGACTCCGTTCTCCGGAACAATGGAGCGAGCAACCAACTTATTGGAAATCATACATACTGATGTGTGCGGTCCAATGAGCGTTGAGGCTCGTGGTGGCTATCTGAAAGTGCTAGTGATCGACTAGAGGGGGGTGAATAGGCGATTTTTATGAAAGTCTTCAAAACATGGAAGTTTCGAAGACAAACGATAGAAATAAAACTATTACCATGCAGCGGAAGGTAGACTACACTAAGCAAGCCATAGTCAAGTATTCAATGAAGTGAAAGCACAGTGACTAATAGCGGCTAGGCAGTATAGATCAGGTAGGAAGATAGTGTGAAGCCAATCAGAACAAGCAGTCACTCAGTGAAGACAAAAGATAATGCAATCATACAATGACTTCACCAGGGCAAACAGTAAGTAAAGGAAAGGGAAGGATGAAACCAGTGACTCGTTGAAGACAATGATTTGTTGGACCAGTTCCAGTTGATGTGACAACTGTATGTATGGTTAGGGAGGCTGAGATTCAACTCAGAAGACCGTGTCTTCACCTTATTCCCCTTGAGCTAAGGACACTCAGTCCTCGCCCAATCACTCTTGTAAGTCTTCAAGGTAGACTTCCAAACCTTCACAGACTTCATTCACCGGCAATCCACAATGACTCTTGGATGCTCAGAACGCGACGCCTAACCGGCTGGAGGATTCACAGTCCTCAAGTGTAATAAGTCTTCAGATCACATAGACAGGAAGACTTAAGTGATGCCTAACACTCTTTGGCTCTGGGTGTTTAGGGCTTTATCCTCGCAAGGAATTCTCTCTCAAGGGCTTCGAGGTGGGTTGCTCTCAAACGACAAAAGCCTTGCACTAACTCTGAGCAGCCAACCATTTATGGTTGTAGGGGGTGGGCTATTTATAGCCACCAGGCAACCTGACTTGATTTGTCCGAAATGACCCTGGGTCACTAAGGAACTGACACGTGTTCCAACGGTCAGATTTCAAACACACACAGCAACTTTACTTGGGCTACAAGCAAAGCTGACTTATCCAACTCTGAATAAGATTTCCTCTCATAGTCTTCACTCGAAGACATAGGATTTTGGTTAAGCATCACTTCAGTCATTCTGACTGGTTCTCTTGGACCCCACTTAACAGTACGGTGGTTCCTATGAATCAACGAAGAAAAAACAAAGAACGACGAAACTGCTAAGTCTTCGCGCTCCATGGTCTTCACGCGATGTCTTCTCTTGTCATAGTCTTCAATGTGAATGTCTTCACATACCACCTTTGACTTCAATGTCTTCATACATTTTTAGGGGTCATCTCTGGTAGGAAAACCGAATCAATGAGGGACTTCTACATGTGTTATCCTGTAATTCTCACAAACACATTAGTCCCTCAACCAGGTTTGTCGTCAATACTCCAAAACCAACTAGGGGTGGCACTAGATGCACTTACAATCTCCCACTTTTTGGTGATTGATGACAAACTGGTTGAAGTTTTCAACGGGGAATAAAATATGTGAAATTGTGAAGGATAGGGTATTGTATTCATAAGTTGCAAGGGCTCCCCCCTGAAGATGTGCATATAAGTAATTTGCTTTTGGAATGTAAATGCACATGGCAGGTTGTACTTGTGGAGATCCTCTTCAACCTATGATGACAATTCATTATGCAAGATATGATGTAATGAAGATAATGACATGCATAATGAAAAATGGACGTCTGCAAAATGATCTAAGTGCGGAATTTATCGTCGCACATGCAGAATTTATCATCGCATCACAGAATAGCAAATAAGTAGCAGGCGACCATCGAGTTTAAGTGTTACAACTCAAAGAACCAAATGTATCTAAAACGAGAGTTGTAAGGACTTGGAAAAAGTAGCAAAAAGTAATGCAACCACCCATATGGACCCGCTTGAAGACTATCAACTCATATGCTTCTCCCCCTTTTGTCAGTGAGGACCAAAAAGGTTTGAATACATAGAGCGCCTACTCGTTCCCATGAGGTGCGGGCGAGGCAGCAGGGTCGTCGTTGAGATCCGGTGGTGCAGAGGAACTTGGTGCAGTGTCGACACGCGCTGAAGTTGGAGGAGGTGAAGTTGCATCATCTTGGTCATCGATGACTCTGGCATTTACGGTCGCAGCTGAGGACGGGTATTCAGAGTCTTCAAGTGAGGGAGTCCGACGCAAGTGAGCATTTCTGGGAGGAGTTGAGTCAAACTTGAAGCGTTCGGTGAAGCCATCGTCGTGCAGATCAGCTTCAGCACTAAGTAGGGTCAAACTCTTCCACGACCTCCGACGTGTTTCATGAGTGACAAAGCCATTCTTGGTGGAAAGATTGCGAATGCGGTTGACATCCACCAAGAGGCTTTGCATCTGACGCTTAAGCCAGTCGTGATGTTTGTCCTGTTTCTGATGCAGCGCGACGAGAAGCTCTCAGTCATTTAGGACACGAGATCATCGTCGAGGCCTTTGCGCAATGGTGCTACAAGTGGAATCAGTTTGAGCACGAGGGGCACGTGTGTTTCCAGCAAGGGGATAAACACGAGAGACTACTAGAACTCCTTCAATGGGCTGGGTGAAGCTTTGGTGATCAACATTGTGAAGATAAATGGGATCCTTAGCAGGCTCTGGGTAAATGGCTTCAATTGACAGATCAACCTCGGGCAAGAATATAAGATGATTGTGCGCAGACGGCTGATAGTTGAAGGCTGAGTGACGCTTGATCAGACACATGAGCCATGGAGCATAGAGAGCCAGACGCAGCCAACTGCCTGATGAAGAAGTCTTGAGCATTGAAGCTGATGCCATTGAAAATATAGAAGACTAAAGTCTTCATTGCTCCTTCAAGCTTCGCTGCAGATGAGTGTCCTTTGACAGGCCATAGAGTCTTCCTGATGATGTGGTAAATGGTGCGAGGCAGGTACTCTAGGTCTTCGACAAAGAACTCGGATGGGTATTCAGCGTCGTGAGGCAAAGGCTTCATCATGCTCAGCATTTATCTCATGTTGGGTTCTGGCTTCTGAAAGATGCTTTCCAGGGCATTTTGGTGTTGTTGACAACCTGGTTCATAGTGTTCACCAGGAGTGGGCAGGCCTGTGAGCTCAATGATATCAAGAGCTTTAGCTTCATGATGGACATTGCATGTCATCCACTCAAGGACCTGAGTCTTTGGATCCCTGTTGTAGCCTCGAATGTGGAGAGTTGCATAGAACTGTAGCAGAAGCTCTTCATTCCAGTGCTCCTTATCTGTGACAAATTGCAACAAACCAGCATCTCTGAAACAATCCAATGCTTCTTCAAGGCAGGGCAGTCCACCTATAGCTTCAGAGTCGAGGCGCATATGTGGAAATATGCGCCCTTGATTGTATAGGACACATGAATAGTAGTTGCGCTACTGATAGCTCCAAAACCGATCTAAGGAAATGTGTGGTCTTGTATAAGGGTTCTTGGAGCTGTTGAAGAAGGTATTATGTGCCACGAAGCCATTCACATTGAAGACCCCAGGTGAAGTGGCAGTGCCTGGGAATGGTGGAAGTCTTGGCTTGGGCTTTTGGACTTGAGGTCTGTGCTCGACGTGATACTCAAATTGTGGACCCGCAGCAGGCGGAGGAGTCAGAATGGGCCATCGGACCATAACAGGCTAACCACGATTAAATGCAAGCTCAATTGTATGAGGTCTTGGAGGGGGAACAGGAGCATTGGCATTGTCTTCATGGGCTTCAGGGGCCACAGTTGCTTCAGGTGCTTGGACCTCAGGTGCTTCAGCATTGACTTCTGGTGCTGCATTGACTTCTGGCACCACAGTAGCTGCAGGCACCTCATTGGCTTCAGGCGCCGCATTAGCTTCAGCCATGACGACGTCATTGGCGTCAGCGGTGTTGTTGGTGGCCGCCTTAGGGTTGTTAACCTCCACTTCTGAAGCTGGAGGGTCGGACACGTTATCCTCGAGAACAACATCTTGGTGGGACAGGGGTGTAGCAACTCTTTCAACTCTTGGGGCTTCTTCTTCATCGGCTGATGCAGCCGGAATTTCTTCAGCCATTTTGGCTTCGGACTCAGACACGTGCATTGTGGGAGTGACTTGGGGCCTTGGTCCTTTGCGAAGCCTGCGTAATGCGGGCGACGCTTGTGGAGATGGAGTGTGCTGGGCCTCGAAGTCATCGTCATCTTGCACTGGTGGGGTAGCTTGCGGTTGGGGAGAGCTTGGAGTGTCTTGTCTCTGTGGGTGATCAGCCCACGATGCATCCTGAGCAGTTGGCGTCAGCGGACGACCAATGCTGATGAGTTCGTTGTGCATGAGCACATGCGATGATACCAATTGGTGCTCGATCTGAGGAAGGACTTCATCATCTTCAACATTGTCGTGAGGACCAATGTCTTCAGCTGCGGTGGGGTCAACAGCTGGATTAACTTCAGGATTTTCTTTAGCTTCAGGAGCCTCTGTGGAAGCAGGCTCATGAACTATCAACTGGCGCTCATGATGTTCAGATGCAGGAAGAGGCACTGAGATTGGCTCGACATTAAGGGGCTCTGTGGGAGCAGCCCGATCTCTCTTCTTGGTTTTGCGTTTCTTGGTTGGAGGAGCATCATCAGTAGTGCCCTTGGTTTTGCGCTTTCTGGCTGCTTGGAGATGTGTGACAAGTCTTCAGACTGCACACTGTGTTCAGGAGGTGCAGTGGCCAGAGGCTTCGCCCATGAGACCTTTGGTGCTGGGGCAGGCTTTGAAGCTTTAGGCTTCTTCAGCTTCTTTGGCTTCGGTGGTGCAGGTGCTTTGTCGGATTCAACATCATCTGCAGGTTGATCCACAACTGCCCCTTGAACCATAATATGAGTGATGAGACCTTCTAGGTTGTAGAAGGGCCCAACCAGAATGGGTTCAGCTTCTCGTGTGCCATCAGCACGTGGCGCATAGGGGCCTGGGTTGAAGTCTAATCCCAATGACTTCTTGTTTTCCTTGGCAGAGTTCTGTGCAAACTGATAGTTGCGCTTGAAGAGATTGTCTTCGCGACACCATAACAGAGAGGATGGGTCGGCATTAGCAGGCTGAGGTCCATGAAGCATGCAGGGGGTAAAAGCCTTGAGCAATAGCTTCGGACTGTGATTTGGGCTGAATACCTTTGTATATGATATCTCCCCAGGGGCCCTTGATGGCACTCTTCTCAGCATATTCGTCGGTGATGAATCTGTACTTGAACCATTCCTCTGCCCAATGTCTTCAAATCCATTGTATTCGATTCTTGCGTTCTCCATAGGTCTCTTCTGGATCTGACTTGTATAACTCATAGAGATCTGGTGGCAGGTCCTTAGCAGTGTTTCCACGGCGTTGTCTGCCTCCCTTCCTAGTAGATTTTTCTGATGCCATGAAGTTTAAACTGAAAGGCTTCAAAACTGTCAAAGTCTTCCGTCTACTGGTCAGACAAGAATTGGCTTCAGGAGAATTTATATGATGCTGTAAGAATTCTGCAAATGAATGCAGACTATGATAACCAAGGGATTCTCCCACGGACATGTACCTGTGACAGCATTAAGGTGCGAGGGAAGGGGAAGAGGTCATATGCATTCTCAGAAGATTTTGAAGATAAATCAGTTTAGAAGACATTGACCTCATAGTGCGAAGACATTCACTCATAGATAGAGAGTTGGTTCCAGATTTGTACGAATCTACGAATAAGTACAAGTGAGGAATCTAACTACTTTGTGAAGCATAAGTGAACATACTAGGCATATTATGAGATGCAGTATGAAATAGATCCAACTTGTGTGAACAGAAACTGCTTGTGGTAGAAAGTGATGAATCTATAGGATCAAAGGGGCCGTAAAAAGGAGGTTTTATTTACCACACAAAGAACTGCTAGACGTAGTGGGCGAGGAGGCCGAGCAGTTCGATCGTCTGTGCCCTAACTTGGCGACGGAGGACACCTATGGCAACGGCGGAGAAGACGATGTCCGCGGCCGGCATGAAGATGGCGTCGGTGAGGTTGCGGCAGCTAAGCGCTTCATCGCCGGCGTCGTCGAGGGCTAGCGGTGGCGCTAGGGTTTCTGCGAGAGTGGAAGAAGGGATAATGACTGTGGTGAGGCGTGTATTTATAGGGATAGGGACGGCACAGTGTTATTACACAGGTGCCCCTGGCAACACGTGGCTATCATGCAACACATCGGAGGTTGTTCCACATTCCCACGCACGCTTGGATTGTCGGGTGGTCGTTCCCACTTCTCCGGGTTTTAGGTGAAAAGGATTTGGCATTGAAAACGGATTAATGTTTGTCTCTGTGTCTTCTGCTGACAAGGATGCAGAGAAAACATTTTGACAGTGTCAATAGAATGCATATGATTTGGATAGATAGACTTAGGAAAGAAGCATAGAGGGGTTAGGGTCCAATCACATTCACTTAGTTCAAAAGATTCAGCAAGAAGCCATAGCTATAAGTGAATGCTGTAGAGGACAGAAACCAAATCAGTACGTTGAAGATAAACAAGAGAACTTTTTAATCATTGAAGACAAACAAAATGCGAAGACTTTGCAAATGTAACGCCATGATATAGACGCTTTAAGGGAAGAATTTTGGTGGTGGCGTTACCCACCGTATAGGAAGTATTAGACCCACACATGGCGCATAATTATCGTGACGCTCCGAAGTCAAATCCACATTAATATATTCACACTCAGAATGTAAGTCTTCATTGATTGAAGATATACTTTACTTCGTGTGTTGCACATCTATGTCATCAACATGCTTAAGTGTTAGGATGTGTGCCTGATCATAGGACATTTGAGGATTCCAAGATATTCAGCTCACACAGTAACTTGCAGAACCTCTTCTCATCCAAGGGCTTGGTGAAGATATCTGCCAATTGCTCTTCAGTGTTGACGTGTATGATATCAATATCTTCCTTCATAACATGATCTCTGAGAAAGTGATGACGAATTTCAATGTGCTTTGTCTTCAAATGCTGAATTGGGTTGTTGGCAATCTTGATGGCGCTTTTGTTGTTGCAGTAGAGTGGCTGTAATGCCCCAAGACCGGAGATTCAGATGCCATCCATGGATTCCGGGTTTCGTCATGTGTTTTGTTATATACCATGCCATCTTTACAGAGGTGCTTGCCATGTATTTTTGTGATATTCGTGGTGACTAGCACAAGCTTGCAAAGTAGCGTAATCGGTAATGCTGATTTCAGGGACTTAGATTTTCTCTAAGTCCTTGTCCTGATTTTGTTGTTATGCCATATGTTCATGTTGTTTCCTAGTGATTTGTGCCTCTTTTGAGGATGATCATTAAGTATGTTTTGTTAACATTGGGGTGCTCTATCCATCCATGTCTTTGTTTGAATTTATGGAGCACCCTACCTTCAGTCAATCGAGCTCTACTTTTGCTATAAAATGTTCCTGGCAGATCGTTGACATGATTAGCGATTTTGCCGAGGTTGTTGCTATTGATCCGTGCATGCTATGTTGTTGTTCTTGCCATGTCTAGCTTCTATGCCATGTATTCTTGATGGGTGTATGCTTAGTTTGTCATGCAATGCTCTTTGGTGAGTGCATCAAGCTCGTGAACATGCCTACTCGTTAACTGATTTGCATGCTCTAGTTTTTCACTAAGTCTGGGATCTGTTTATGTTTTTGCCATGTTCACATGCTTGCAATTGTATTTTATGAACCATTTTGGCTCAAGGACACTAAGGGACTTTTGTTAAGTGCTTTGAGTAGCTTCATGCTATGCCTTGCTTTGCCATGTTAAGTTTCTGTAGCATGTAGTTTTCATGCTCTAAAGTGTGCTTCCTGATGATAAATTCTAGACTTGTGTTAATTTCACTAAGTCTGAAACCTGTTATCATTTGAAAATAACATCATATGATGTAACTCCACCATGGGGCTTTGAACCCACGTCCACAAGATTAAGAGCTTTGTGCTTTACCAACTGAGTAGTGGACCTTTCAATATAATGGTTTTAAAACTTGTGTACCTTGAATTGTTGACAGGAGCAATTGGTAGCCCCCAAGGGCCGGCTCATTACAATGTGATGAGTCGGGTCTTCAATAAGGTGAGCAAAAAATGACTCTGCATTAGCCCCCAAGTATCATGATGCATGCTTGAATAATGTAGCCCCCAAGTGCCGGGTCGTAAGCCTGCAGCGACTCGGGACTATTCCTTCAATTGTAGAATAAATCATATCCATTGATAATAGATAGCCATTGCACTAAAGCGACTTTGAAAACCTCAATCATAATATTGGTTATTGATAACCATAATAAAAATCCAGCCATGTTGGCTATTTGAAGATTTGAATAATATAATCCGGTCTAAAAAACCTCAATCATTCAATATCATTATGAAAATCCAGCCAATTTTGGCTATGAAAGATATGAATACCTTACCAGTTGATAAGTAAATCCGGAGTTTAAATACTCGGCGGCTCTTGGCCGATGGCGACTTAATGCGCATTCATTGTAAGCCGGAATTTTTATAATCCGGTGGCTAATAGCCTTTGAAATAGTCCAAAATGGATAACCCTTTTGAAGCATCAATTTTGATGATGAGCTTGAATTTATATGTCATAATTCTGCAAATCCTGCACAAAGTGCAAATAACATATGCCCTGGCGACTTAACGTCAAAAGCCAGGGTGGATAGCCACCCAAATGCATTCTTATCCTGCACACAAGTAGATCACAAGAACCCTTGGCGATTTACCGTAGGGCGGGTCATAATGCCCAAACACATAGCCAGGGTTTATAACCAAGGCTATAATTGAAGATAATCAAATATGACATAGATGATACCTGTGACATAGAATCACCTCGTTGGTTTAACCAACATTGGTAGTGAGGGTGGTAACCCCAATCTTGACTATTGAGAACTCCTTCCTTAATTTCCTGGATTATGATAATAAACCATACCGAGGTATAATAAACACCGGATTTTCCTTATAATACTGGCGACTTGTTAGTCAAAACCAAACCGGGTTAAAGAACGCCGGATTAGAACTGATCATACACTGACAACTTGTTAGTTGAAAGCAAAGCCGGGTCAAGGATGCTAGTTTATCAGAAGATGCTATAAATCTCATCAAAGCTGAAAAAACTTGGCAAATGAAAACTTGTAGCCGAGGCTTTTTACGAGCTGCCAGGCTCCAAATCGAGGCTTTTCATGGGCTGCCAGGCCACTGAATTAACCATTTCAAAAAGCCTCTTAAGATGGACCTCAATCTTTAACCAATCATGTTTTAACTTTGACAAGTTTAGGGTCTATGAGATTGACTGTCAAATGTTCGCGGGTCGTACCGGGTTTACCTGGGCGGAGTGACTTACTTAAAGAAGGCAGGTTAATATGGGGTTTTAGGTGCGAACACCAGGCTTCCAAGCCGGGCTTGATAGCCTATTACAAGGGTACAGACTCTTAGTTCGATGCGAATCAAAGAGCCCCCAAGTAACTTCCCTGGTAGCCTTACGCCGATCAAGAGGTGTAGCTATGGTTCGAATACGACCAAGCCCCCAAGTGATATATTTCTGAGCTGTGCTCATCGGGTGCCTATGTTTGAGTTGTGTTGTGCAACAAACTCTCTTTGGCCCCTTATGATAATATTGGCTTGATAGACGGATCAATATGTAATCAGAACTCCGCTTTATAAACAGAAGCCCCCATGTGATCAATAATATGATAAGACAATAAGGCAGGATAACCCATGTTTGAACCGCGCATCATGCCAACAGGCCCTCTTCGGCAACCTTTAACTTTTTGCAAGAGATAAATTCTTCTTGAACCGGGATTTTGAACCGGAGATTGAGAGCTTCAAAGCTTTGTGGGAGACATCTTTCCCTTGAACCAGATTTTAAACCGGAATCTTCATTTTCAGCTGGAAATTTCTGACGGCCTTTAAACTCGTACTTGCGAGAAGTTAATTCCTTTTTGAACCGGACATTTTTAAACCGGATTTGAGAGCTTCAAAGCTTTGTGGGAGAACAGATTTCCCTTGAACCGGATTGTAAACCGGAATCCTTTATGATGAACCAGAACTTCTTCATTGAGCCGGGATTTTGTAACTGTTATATACTTTCTAAGCCGGAAATTTTCTGACGGCCTTTAAATTTTCATCAATATAACAGTAGCCTCCGGGACCGGGTTATCTTTCCCTCCATCGTCCTGGGGTTCTTAAATTTGCTGAAACTGGCAAGATTTGCTAAGTCATGTCATCGTAGCCCCCGAGTCTCAAGGTGACTCGAGGAGTTGGCTTGAGATTCTCCATATTTGACCGTGATATAAATCGGCATAAGGTGTATATTATTGGTGTTGCTAGCACGATTTGAATCCACAGAAGGTTGAGGTGACTGCGGCGGGTTATAAATGATCCCGTATGAGCCGTTTAAGCAACTCGGCCAATGGTTCCTTCCAACTGACTATTTGAAGTTAACCAAACTGCAGTGGCGGCGACTTGTGCGCCTGCTCATTGAGCCATCCAGTGCAAACGGCGGTTAATGATAATTTGCCTCCAATTTGAAAGAAAATTGGGCTACTCGAGAAGTGACTGGCTTTATACTCAATAAACAGCTCATGCAAACAGATGCGGCCCGATGTGTTGATGTAAATCAGGCCTCGGGAGACGGACGACAAAGACGACTGCGGCTTCAGAGGTGGCACAGACACATGAATCGGCCGCGACGTTGTAAACCGGCATGGACGGGCGAGTTAGCCACATCATATTGATGTAAACCGGTCTTCAAAATGGTGGCTTGCACATATATTCATTGATCTTGATGGCATGGTAAGATACTAGCGCATTATAATGGTGGCGCGAGTTATACATCCATGACACAACCAGAGCTTTTGCAGTGAATAATTGTCCTGCATAAACAATATTGCAGACCAAGGCAAAGATAAACTGATCCTTGACAAAAATAATATGTGCTAATAAAATCCCACACGGGTGATGATCCTTGACAAAGAAGTTGATGATCACTAGGTGAAACTGAAATCTCACACGGGTGAATCGACCGCGGGAGCAGACAGATGAATCGGCCGCGATATTTATAAGTCGTTGCGGACGAGCAAATTGTCCTCCTCATTGTAAGCCGATGCAGACGCGTGAACCGGTCACGAGGGTGGGTGGGCGAGTCGTCTGTGGCACTATAATCCAGGGCGCACAGGTGAGTCGGCCTGCCCGTTGATGTAAACCGGACCATGACACGCCTGTCCGTGAAGCCGTGTGGCACAGCCGAACATGCATCCTTAGTATACCTCCACCCCCTTATTTTAATAGCTGCCCTGCATAAAAACATTACAGACCAGAGTAATTGTTGTCGGATGAATTAACATGTACTGATAAAATACATATAGGAAAAATAACACCTGGTATTTTTTGCCGGATGTTGGCGCTGGATAATGCATAGTGCTGCTTTTGTTTTTGACAGAAGAGTTGATTGGTTCTGTGTCTTCTAGTGCTTGAGGTCTCTACATAACCCGGCCGGAACTTTTTGAGCCAGAATTTCTGGACCGGAACTTCTTGATAATTCGGCCAGAACTTTTGATTATCCGGAACTTTTGAACTGGAACCTCTTGATAATCCGGCCGGAACTTTTGATAGTCCAGAACTTTTGAACTAGAACCTCTTGATAATCCGGCCGGAACTTTTGAACTGGAACCTCTTGATAATCCGGCCGAAACTTTTGAGTTGGAACCTCTTGATATTTCGGTTGGAACTTTTTTTCATAATCTAGGTCAGAACTCTTTATCGACTCAGACGGAACCTTTGGTGATTCGGCTGGAACCCTTTGATGATTCGGACAGAACTTTTCGTCGAAGTGATCGGAATTTTTTTGTGATTTAGACGGAACCTTACATCGAGGCGGTCAGAACTTTCCAATGATCCGGTCGGAACTTTTCGACGAGCCGGCGGAACCTTTCGATGAGCCTGACGGAACTTTTTCGGTGAGCCGGCTGGAACTCTCCGACGAACCGGCCGGAACTTCTTCAATAAGCCGGACGGAGCTTCCGATCCCTGGGATAGCGCCCTCCAAAAATTCAACATCACCGTGCGCAGGCCCCACGATTGGTGCCAACTGTCGTGAAATTGTCACGGCAGATGTCCTAGTGTGAGGACTTAGTCGTGAGGCCAACGCATCTTTGTAGTGGCTTGAGAGGGGTTGAGCGAAATCGAGAGACGCAACACAAGACAAGGATTTAGATAGCTTCGGGCCTCGGGAAACATCATCCGGTAATAGCCCTACATGTTGTTTGTGGCTAGGTCTCATTGAGGGAGTTGCCGGTAAGCCGTCTCTTTGTGTCTAGCCCTAGAGATTGTTTGTTGCTTGTCCCTCTTGGTGTGTCCTGCCCCTCCATATATAAGTTGAAGGGCGGGTTACATGTGGAGTCCTATTAGGATTAGGACTAACCTATTACAAGTAGAGTCCTAGTCTTGCTTCCTATGTAGGAGAATATTCCTTATGCCTTTCCTCTTAAACTGGCCCACCTTTATATGAATCGGCATACTAGGCCTTGGGCCTTGTTGTCCGTTTGAAGCACCCGCCGGGTCACCAATGAGTCTTCAGGCTCGTGAGTCGTCACACCAGTGAGCCGCCAGACACGTGAGTCGCCAATCCTTTGGCGGTTACCAATGAAACATCAAGTCCGGCCGGGTCATACCGTGGGGTATATCCCTGACACTCACTGTTCATCCAGAGGCAGCATCGAGCGGCTTCAGATAGTAGCAGTAGCGAAGGAATCGCTCGATCGGGTTCAGTTAAGAGCCATCGGTCGATCGCTCGGGTTCACTAACGCATAGCCTGCAGTGCAATCTCTCGGGTTCAGTAGGCGAACGCCTCTCTCAGAGCCCAACGCCTTGCACCCATGCACGTGCGTGTACGAGAGAAACGCGCAAACCTCCGTGCATCGCTCGGCCTCGACCACCCACCGTAACCGGGAACACCCCAATATTTTCCTCGCCCTCGCTTCTACCACAATTTTTTTCATTATGGACGGCCCAAAGAATGTCATGCGGCTGCATCTCCGGCCCGCCCAGAACGAAAAGCCCATTTTCTGTCATGATTTTTTGTCATAGAAGTAGGAGCCCACCACATTTATGATGATACCGGGCTTTGTCACAATTATCGTCATAGAAGTGTCATAAGTATGACAGAAAAAATTTGTTCAGCCCAAAATGTCACGGATGTGTCTTTTTTTGTAGTGAAGGGGACACGATCTCTACTTTGACAAGATGTGTCGATGGAAACCGCGTCTCGAAACATGGAGCGGCGAACGAAAAATGGTTCAAAATTATGACTGGGCGGACGTGATGTTATATTACAAAAAGTTGTCAGCGGATTGGACTCGTGGATTATTATATTCTCTATGGTTGTGTGTGGTGTGTGTATTACAGGTCCGGACACGACCATTACGTCCGAAGACCATCTAAGAGTTCGGAAGGACGAACCCGCCTTGCAATACCGAAGACAGATCTACGCGACGGATACCTTATCATTGAAGCCAGGTTCATGGGCTACTGAGGGAGTCCTGGACTAAGGGGTCCCCGGGCGTCTGGCCTGTTAGCCATGGGTCGGACTTATGGGCTATGAAGATACGAAGAGCGAAGACTGCACCCGTATCCGGACGGGACTCAACTTGGCATGGAAGGCAAGCTTGGCGATCAAATAAGTAGATTCCTTTCTTTGTAACCGACCTTGTGTAACCCTAGATCCTCCCGGTGTCTATATAAACCCGAGGACTTAGTCCGAAGAGAGGACAATCATGACCATAGTCATACAGGCTAGGATTTTAGGGTTTAGCCATCTCGATCTCATGGTACTTATTCATCAAGATCAATCTAGCAGGAAGTAGGGTATTACCTCCATAGAGAGGGCCCGAACCTAGGTAAACATCGTGTCTCCTGTCTCCTGTTACCATCGATCTTAGACGCACAGTTCGGGACCCCCTACCCGAGATCCGCCGGTTTTGACACCGACAGCATGCGCTTTGGACCCATCCTCCTGTGGATTTCATCCAGAAAATTACTACCTTTGTATCAGAAAATTGCACCACATGACCAATTCACCCTGTCACACTTTATTATTGAACGAGAAAAGGTATCTTGGTGTCCTCCTATCTACTAATCTAGGTTACGGGCATATGGCTCTCGTGTGATCTCGTCCCTTCTCTGGGCTTCGTCCGCCCCTTAATTATATAGGTGGACAAAGACATATAGTTTTTGGTACTTATATTCGGGGGATATGATATGATCAGGTGATCCAATAGTTGTGGGGATCGTATATCCCATAACCGTCGAATCGCCAAAGTAGCATGCTTGTCCTTATCCCTTAGAGTGCCTACTCGGGGCAACATGGCATAGAAGTCGGGAAACCATATATAATCTAGCCTATGAGTTCATCTGGATATGCCCATAAAGCATCTTCCTTTGAGTAGGTACCCTTACTCATCGACACCTAATGGGCCACCACAACGCAAGTCCAATGGATCGGCCCATGCAACCAGTACGAGATAAGCATGTTCCTAGATGGCTTGTAGGTGAGGAATGGGCATGGCTAAGCCCTGAAAACCATTGCTATACATACGAGTTCTGTTCCCAGAAATATTTATTGAAAGCACGCCCACGCAAAACCCATCCTGACCCCAGAAATTTTGGCGGGAGAAGAGTTATGTTCATAATCACCAATGGTCTCCACCCGGTCACACCACCGCCTGCTGCACCCCTTTTCGATCATTCTAAACACGTCGACCCAATCTATAATTTTGTCGGCATCAGAACATCCGCGCTAGTCCACCCTCTTGCCACATCCCTCTCTCACTGTCAAACCGCCCTACGAACCACCTCCGGGCATGGGCACATCTCCCAGCCTCCCATACGACACCACCCCGCCAACCCAAACTCAACGTACGTGGACAACGAAGCTCGACCAAGAGATCGTCCACAATCGCAGCATCATCTATATTGTTTCCTTCCAAGTTGTGCTTCGGCCATGCTAGGGAGACTTAGCAAGGGTGGCGATTCATGCATGAGCCTTCATACATCATCGTTGTCATCTCTCTCTCTCTCTCACTCCTAACATCCTTGTACCAGACTACTCTCAAAACTCTCCGTGTAGCGACATCTTGTCCCATGCCCACAACATATTCAACACAAGGACCAAGGGGTATTTTTTTCTTTTAATATGTCAATTTGTAAAAAAGTGTAAATTCATAGATGACCATGCTTGTTAAAGAGTTTTTTCATGACTCGTTGTTAGAGGAGGAGTAAGATGATGACGGTTTTGACATGCCATGTTGATAGTAATGGAAGAAGAAAAAGCAAGAAGGACCCATAGGACAGAATGACATGCCAAGATGGTGATGATTATTGCATCGACATTTTAGTGGAACTTGATAATCTGTTCAAGCGATATTTCAAAATGTCGATGGAGCTCTTTCTACGCATTGCAGTTATGGTCAAAGCGCATAGTCCTTGTTTCACTCACAGGAGGGGTCATACTAGACAATATAGTGAAAGTGTTGTTCTGAAATATACTACGACAATGAATGTGCTTGAATATGGAATCCCCGTATGACTTGGTTGATGAACATACCCGCTTGGCGAGGACCTAGTCATGATTTGTATAAAGAGATTTGTAGAAGCTATTATTGATGTCAATGGAGGATATTATCTATGAGCACCTAGTGTACACGACATGGCAAGATTGATGGAGATTAGTGTGGCGAGAGGGTTTTCTAGGATGCTTGCGTGCATCGACTGCATGTATCAGAAACAGAATAATTGCCCCCTTCGAATGGTCTGAGCAGTATGCCGGCCATTGCCATCATCGAATCATCTATGAGATTTGGCATTGTTACTTTGGGACGCATGGATCTTACAATGATCTCAATATCCTATGAAGATTTCATCTTTCTATCGCCGAAACTCCAACTTGCAATCTTGAAGTCAGTGGTCATCAGCATGATAATGGCTACTACCTTGAAGATGTCATGTACCCCTCATGCTCCATATTTGGGAAGACAATTCCAAGCCCTAAAGGCAACAAGAGACCTCATTTCATCATAGCTCGAGAAACATTGAAAACAGATATTGAGAGACCTCTTGGTATGTCGCAAGCCCGCTCTAGCTTGTACGTGGGCCTACTACATGTTGGGACATGAAAATATTATGGAGGATCATGACATGCTGTGTTATCTTCCACAAGATAAGAGACTGGATTTTTTGCTCCTAGGGAGCTTGTCAGTCCTCAACACCATGGCAATACAATCCAAATGTTTCTTGAAGTGCATCGGCAGCTCCAAGATCAGCAAGCTCATGTGCAACTACAAGAAGATCTTGATGGCAAAAAACAAACTACGGGAAGATCTCATCGAGGTCCAATGGCACCTTAGATTAGTCTTTGTAAATTATCATTCGAACCATTATCAATGAAAAGATATGCACCCTCTGCGTATTCGCGAAAAAAAATATCATTCGAACCATTTGTTTACACTATTTGATTCATTCTGACCATTGGTCGTGTTTGAGCTCGTATTTTAAAATTTTGAAACAAAAACTTTGAAATATCGTTAAAAATTGTATGTATCAACGACGTCAGGATTTGAAGTAAAATGATGTCGGAAACTAGGCAAAATGTGGTTTAAATTTGTAATAGGAAGTAGCAGGAGAAAATTTACAGAGATTAAAGTTTTGGGGATTGGTAGGTTAGTAGAATGCAAACCAAAATACGGATGCCGTGACTCTGTATGCCGTGAGTATACCGGGCCGGGCCTAGCCAAGCCCGAGCCAAAAAACCTGGGCCCGAGCCCTGCCCGGCCATCGGGCCTAGTTTTTGGGTCCAAGCCCGGCCCGAACATGCAAAAGCCCGTCGGGCCTCGGGCCTCGGACCGGGCCCTTCAGAAAACTGCAAAAATGACGGGCCGGGCCCGGCCAGGCCACCAGGCTCAAAATCTAGGCCCGAGCCTGGCCCGGGAGCAGCGTCGGGCCGGGCCGGGCCGGGCTGCCCATGGCCAGGTCTAGCCGTGATGGGGGATGAGTGGAACATCACACTGCTTTATATGAACGATCTTGCCTAGTTATGATTCTGATCCCTGTTGTGAGTTCGTACTAAGAATTCAAATCCGTACCCAATATGGATTGGAGTGAGGACACCCACGGCGTGGAACGGACGCGTCGCGATCATCTCAGCAGGACAGTCGGACTCGATCAGACAACATCGAGCCTCCGATTACTTCTGGAATTTGAATGATTAATGGATTTGCAAACCATGGCGCGCAAGTGTTTCTTCTCTTCTCGCCACGCACACGGTTCCGACTCCTCCCCGGGTCGTGGCCTGAACATGAAACGGAGCCAACCATGCAGCGGTGCCCAGCTATAAGTCAATTCATGGCGATCGATTCTGCAGCCTTCTCTTCTCAAACCTGACCTCCTTCCCCCTCGGATCGGCGTCCGCTTCGACTCTTGACGACAATGGAGGCGGCCATGGAAGGCAAGCGGCGACGCCTCCCTGATGCGGGGGTGGGGCATGCCGTGTCGCCGCCCAGCAAGCGCCACCGCGATGGTGGTGACCAGGACTCCCGCGCAAGCAAGAAGCGGGCGGACGGGCGTGCCTCTTCCGCCGCTTCTGCGTCAACGCAACTTCTGTGCGCCAGGATCAGGCAGTATGTGTGTGAGTCGCGCCCCAGGAGGAGAAAGACCGAGAGTCGCCGGCGACAAGTTCCAGGTCGTGATTAAGAAGCAGAACGCCGACAAGCGCATCTCTTGCATCGGAGGGAACGGGGTGTCGAGCCAGGTCAGAGCCCGCGCTGTCGCAGACAACGTGAAGCAGAAGGCCGGCCAGGGAGCTTCATGCACCAGGAGCAGACCGGCGGTGCAGGCGTCGCGCCTAAACGGAGAGATCGAGTTCATCAGCAGCGGCGTCAGTATTCTCTGCAACGGCGCGCATGGCTTCGCCAAGAACGAGAAGCAGCAGGAGTCCGGCGAGCGGGTCCAAGCGACCGCAACGGCCAGCATCCCGCAGCTAGCTCGCCAGGCGCTGCCTTCGTTGATACCAAAGGATCCCATTGACCCAGACAATGAGTTCCGTGCGGCCCTTGCGGCGGCTCGCCGAGCCATAGTCAGACGGCGGAGGGAGGAGGCTTGCCGAGAGAGGGACAAGGTGGTGGCAGACCGTCTACTTCAACGACCCTAACATGACTCTCGAGAACCTGCTGAAGGCCCAAGCCCTGATCGGTTCATGCTGAGATTTTTGTACTTCTTGCTAGAGCTTTAGATGCTCAGACCCACGATCATCATCTCTCCCTGATCATGGATGTCAAGGTCGGGAATTTTGTAATAGGATCTTCAATCAGTGGCATTTTTGTTGCGAGGCAACGGATCCATTAAGAATTCCTGGCTTATGGCCAACCTCGATGTGAGTTGTAAGAACAACTCCAAGATAGGGACCCAAACGGGTACGGATTTTGTTCATTTAGGTCGCTCGTCCATCTAGCGAACATGCGGCGGACACACGAGGACGATGTATACACCTAATGCAAAGACATGCAGCGGACCCATTTGTTGCCTCTGTGGTTGGTTCCTGCGGCCAAAACACAAAAAAAAATCCCCAAATCAGCGCCAAACAAACCGGCTGGGAAATCCTCAAGAACAGCAGGGGAAGGGGCCGGGGATGTGCTTCCGACAGCACGCTATTACGGAGCTGCCGCCGGCGAAGCAAGCGCCCGTGCAGGTTGAGCAGAAAGCACAGGGCTAGAGCTCTCCGCTAAAACGGCACTCTTTAGGAGCCACCGGCGGCATGGTGCAGCAATGAGTTTGTTCGGCGCTGAGTTGAGAAAAAAAATTGTGGCCAACGGCACGGAGACGAGCGCAGCCGCCGATGGGAGCTTGCCTGTAGTTCCCCGTCGAGCGGGCCCGCGGTGCGTGTGAGCTGCCACTGCGGCGGCGCTTGGAGGAGGCCTCGCCGGCGAGGACGGCGGAGGAGGCGTAGGCGGAAGCCTCGCCGTCAAGGACGGCAGCTTGCTGCGAGGAAGACAACTTGTGGCGGCGCTGGAGTGGGTGGGGATCTCGCCTGCAGTTCCTCGTCGAGCGGCCCATGTGGTGACGCTGACTAGTGGGAACAGGGCGGACACGAGAGGGCAGCAACAGATGAGAGCGGACAACGGGAGCGTCCGTCTTTGTCTGTCACAGACCCATTTATGGCCCATATTTGCGTTTGATTTGGGTTAGATGGATAACAAACGGACAACAGGCAGGCACGCGCGTCCGTTTGGGTCGCCCCATTGGATTAAGTTTCTGTCCGGATAATTCAAACGGAGAAAATGAGTCGCTGGGTTGGAGTTACTCTAACCATCATATACTATACAAATCAATAAATTTGTAAATTCCACCTTTATCTTAAGAAAAACAGAGACATTGTGTCTTTCTTGTGCCGAATGGAAAACAGAGACATTATCGTCTTTGTTTTTTTAGCATCAGTACAAACACAAGCGCTCATATACACGCGCATACACTCACCCCTATGAACGTACACACGCATACCCTACCACTATGAGCACCTCCGAAAGACTGAGCCGGCATATCATCTTGAGATTTGTGAAGTCACCGTAGGCGCCTCGTCGTCGACGGGAACGTCTCCTCCCACTGAAAGCGCATCGCCGGAAAATTCTGAACTAAATCCAGAAATAATGCGAGCACCAGGATTTGAACCCTGGTGGGTTGGGGATACCACTGTCCACCTAACCAACTCAACCACAGGTTGATTCGCATCGTCTTTGTTAATCTGTGTTGTTGATGTTGCTACAGAAAATGAGACTAATTAATTACCATTCAAACTATTTGTTTAGACTATTCAATTCATTCGGACCATCTGTTGTGTTTGAGCTCGGATTCTACGATTAATTTTGCTAGATGAGTCATGTCGTAGCCATACTGGGTGTGGGGGTTGCTCGCTAGTCCAGTCGTCGCCACAAAGACGACCATCGGGGTGCACTTGCGTGCCCTTGTGGCGTGCATGCCCCTGTATCAAGCAATCTCCTCTGTGCAACTCAACAATGTGAAGTAGATGGCCTTCTTGCAAGATCACTGTGTCGGTCTAGGTCCCCTTTCCCCATTCATGCCAGCCCTCTTGCATACTAACATGTCGGAGGCATCGGTGAGCATTGTCCTCGCATCTTGCTGTAGTGTGTGCTCGTCCCGCGCCTCACCCATGTGGCCACGGGGGAACTAGGGTGTGTTTGGTTGCCATAGTGATTAGTAGTTGCATAGCATACACATCTTAACCCAGCCTCACTCTGAAAAACAGCCTCATATGCGACATGTGCGAGTTGTTTGGTTGCCTGCATCTAGGGTCCTTACATTAGGTAATACGTAAGTGCACTTTGTTTGGTTGCCTGCATTGGCCCAATCGCCACATGAACTCGGAGTTTGGTTGCACGCATGAGGTATGATTAAGAGTTAGCACTTCACTTAGCAGACATGGTTAAGAGCTAGCAGAGGGAAGGGGAGAAGAAGTGCAATGTGCGCCGGACAATGGCGACTACGATGGATAGTGGTCGTGGCACCATGTCCGACATGACAAGCATGGAGTCGTGGACGAGCGACCTCGTCGGCGGCAACGGCGAGTGACACCATCGGCGAACTAGTTGCAGTGCTCGCGCAGACAGTGGACAGAGGAGGACAATGCAATGCCCGCGCCATGGTATCGTCAGTGCAGTGGACGAGAGAGGAGGCCGAGATGATCGACGCCGGAAACGATTTCAGTGTAGTAGGGCGAGAGAGAGGTGTTGGAAATATGCCCTAGAGACAATAATAAAATGGTTATTATTATATTTCCTTGTTCATGATAATTGTCTATTGTTCATGCTATAATTGTGTTATCCGGAAATCGTAATACATGTGTGAATACATAGACCACAACATGTCCCTAGTGAGCCTCTAGTTGACTAGCTCGTTGATCAACAGATAGTCATGGTTTCCTGACTATGGACATTAGATGTCATTGATAACGGGATCACATCCTTAGGAGAATGATGTGATGGACAAGACCCAATCTTAAGCATAGCACAAGATCGTGTAGCTCATTTGCTAGAGCTGTTCTAATGTCAAGTATCCTTTCCTTAAACCATGAGATTGTGCAACTCTCGGATACTGTAGGAATACTTTGGGTGTGCCAAACATCAGAACGTAACTGGGTGACTATAAAGGTGCACTACGGGTATCTCCGAAAGTGTCTGTTGGGTTGGCATGAATCGAGACTGGGATTTGTCACTCCGCATGACGGAGAGGTATCTCTGGGCCCACTTGGTAAGACATCATCGTAATGAGCTCAATGTGACTAAGGGTTGGTCACGGGATGATGTGTTGCAGAACGAGTAAAGTTACTTGCCGGTAACGAAATTGAACGAGGTATTGGGATACCGATGATCGAATCTCGGGCAAGTAACGTATCGATTGACAAAGGGAATTGAAATACGGATTGCTTGAATCCTCGACATCGTGGTTCATCCGATGAGATCATCGTGGAACATGTGGGAGCCAACATGGGTATCCAGATCCCGCTGTTGGTTATTGGCCGAGAGTTGTCTCGGTCATGTCTGCATGGTTCCCGAACCCGTAGGGTCTACACACTTAAGGTTCGGTGACGCTAGGGTTGTAGAGATATTAGTATGCGGTAACCCGAAAGTTGTTCGGAGTCCCGGATGAGATCCCGGACGTCACAGGAGTTCCGGAATGGTCCGGAGGTAAAGATTTGTATATAGGAAGTCCAGTTTCGGCCACCGGGAAAGTTTCGAGGGTCACCGGTATTGTACCGGGACCACCGGAAGGGTCCCGGGGGTCCACAGGGTGGGGCCACCTATCCCGGAGGGCCCCATTGGCTGAAGTGGGAAGGGAACCAGCCCCTGGTGGGCTGGTGCGCCCCCCTTGGGCCTCCCTTGCGCCTAGGGTTGGAAACCCTACGGGGGTGGGGGCGCCTCCACCTGACTTGGGGGCCAAGCCACCCCCTAGGCCCCCCCATTAGATGGGATATCTAGGGGCCGCCCCCCAGGCCCCCTATATATCGTGGAGGGAAGGGAGGGCAGCCGCACCCAAGTCCCTGGCGCCTCCCTCCCTCCCGTGACACCTCTTCCTCCCCGCTTGCGCTTGGCGAAGCCCTGCCGGGATCCCGCTACTCCACCACCACGCCGTCATGCTGCTGGATCTCCATCAACCGCTCCTTCCCTTGCTAGATCAAGAAGGAGGAGACGTCTCTCCCAACCGTACGTGTGTTGAACGCGGAGGTGCCGCCCGTCCGGCGCTCGGTCATCGGTGATTCGGATCATGACGAGTACGACTCCATCAACCCCGTTCTCTTGAAAGCTTCCGCTTGCGATCTACAAGGGTATGTAGATGCACTCTTCTCCCTCTCATTGCTAGATGACTCCATAAATTTATCTTGGTGATGCATAGAAAATTTTAAATTTCTGCTACGATCCACAACAGTGGCATCATGAGCTAGGTCTATGCGTAGTTTCTATGCACGAGTAGAACACAAGTTGTTGTGGGCGTTGATTTTGTCAATTTACTTGCCGTTACTAGTCTTATCTTGATTCGGCGGCATCGTGGGATGAAGCGGCCCGGACCAACCTTACACATACGACTGCTTACATGAGACTGGTTCCACCGACTGACATGCACTAGTTGCATAAGGTGGCTAGCGGGTGTCTGTCTCTCCCACTTTAGACGGATCGGATTCGATGAAAAGGGTCCTTATGAAGGGTAAATAGAAATTGGCATATCACGTTGTGGTTTTTGGCGTAGGTAAGAAACGTTCTTGCTAGAAACCTATAACAACCACGTAAAACTTGCAACAAAAATTAGAGGACGTCTAACTTCTTTTTGCAGCATGTGCCGTGTGATGTGATATGGCCAAAAGGATGTGATGAATGATATATGTGATGTATGAGATTGATCATGTTCTTGTAATAGGAATCATGACTTGCATGTCGATGAGTATGACAACCGGCAAGAGCCATAGGAGTTGTCTTAATTTATTTATGACCTGTGTGTCAACATAAATGTCATGTAATTACTTTACTTTATTGCTAACCATTAGCCATAGTAGTAGAAGTAATAGTTGGCGAGACAACTTCATGAAGACACGATGATGGAGATCATGATGATGGAGGTCATGGTGTCATGCCGGTGATGATGATGATCATGGCGCCCCGAAGATGGAGATCAAAAGGAGCAAAATGATATTGGCCATATCATGTCACTATTTGATTGCATGTGATGTTTATCATGTTTTACATCTTATTTGCTTAGAACGACGGTAGCATAAATAAGATGATCCCTCGCAATAATTTCAAGAAAGTGTTCCCCCTAACTGTGCACCGTTGCTAAGGTCCGTTGTTCCAAAGCACCACGTGATGATCGGGTGTGATAGGTTCTAATGTTCGCATACAACGGTTGTAAGCCAGATTTACACACGCAATACACTTAGGTTGACTTGACGAGCCTAGCATGTACAGACATGGCCTCGGAACACGGAAGACCGAAAGGTCGAACATGAGTCGTATAGAAGATACGATCAACATGAAAATGTTCACCGATGATGACTAGTCCTTCTCACGTGATGATAGGACACGGCCTAGTTGACTCGGATCATGTATCACTTAGATGACTAGAGGGATGTCTATCTGAGTGGGAGTTCATTTAATAATTTGATTAGATGAACTTAATTATCATGAACATAGTCTAAAAATCTTTGCAATATGTCTTGTAGATCAAATGGCCCACGCTAATGTTGCCCTCAACTTCAACGCGTTCCTAGAGAAAACCAAGCTGAAAGAGGATGGCAGCAACTACACGGACTGGGTCCGTAACCTGAGGATTATCCTCATAGCTGCCAGGAAAGCATATGTCCTTGGTGCATGGGTAGGTGAAGCACCTGTTTTGCTGTAGAACAAGACATTATGAACGCTTGGCAGACGCGTAGTGATGATTACTCCCTGGTTCAGTGCGGCATGCTTTACAGCTTAGAACCAGGGCTCCAAAAGCGTTTTGAGCAGCACGGAGCATATGAGATGTTCCAAGAGCTGAAAATGGTTTTCCAAGCTCATGCCCGGGTCGAGAGATATGAAGTCTCCGCCAAGTTCTACAGTTGTAAGATGGAGGAGAACAGTTCTGTCAGCGAGCACATACTCAAAATGTCTGCGTTGCACAACCGCTTGTCTCAGCTAGGAGTTAATCTCCCGGATGATGTGGTCGTTGACAGAATCCTTCAGTCGCTCCCACCTAGCTACCAGAGCTTTGTGATGAACTTCAATATGCAGGGGATGGAAAAGACAATTCCTGAGGTATATTCAATGCTGAAATCAGCGGAGGTGGAAATCAAAAAGGAACATCAAGTGTTGATGGTGAATAAAACCACTAAGTTCAAGAAAGGCAAGGGTAAAAAGAACTTCAAGAAGGACGTCAAGGGAGTTGCTGCGCCCGGTAAGCAAGCTGCCAGGAAGAAGCCAAAGAATGGACCCCAAGCCTGAGACTGAGTGCTTTTATTACAAGGGAAACGGTCACTGGAAGCGGAACTGCCCCAAGTACTTAGCGGATAAGAAGGCCGGCAATACCAAAGGTATATGTGATATATATGTTATTGATGTGTACCTAACCAGCGCTCGTAGTAGCTCCTGGGTATTTGATACCGGTGCAGTTGCTCATATTTGTAACTCAAAATAGGAACTGCGGAATAAACGGAGACTGGCGAAGGACGAGGTGACGATGCGCGTCGGGAATGGTTCCAAGGTCTGTGATAGCCGTCGGCACGCTACCTCTACATTTACCTACGGGGTTAGTTTTAAACCTCAATAATTGTTATTTAGTGTCACACCCTAATTAGTTCAAGCATTAGAGTGTGCATCATGTTTAAATTCCTCTTAAATTTGAAATGGGGAAGACAGAACCCCCAACCCCCCTGGAAACAACTAGGGTTTACTAAAATTATTTTCAATGAACGCAAAATGCCCTTCACAAAAAGTTCATCATTTCTGGATTGGGCTAAAACCCCTCCAAAAATTGGTGCACTCTTTTCTTGGACATTCTGGATTTTCTGAATTAAATCATAAGTATTTGAATTTGGGCATTTAAATGCTATAAAATAATTTAAATGCTCAAATAATTCTGGAAATAAGTGTGGGCTGTTGGAAATAATCTAAACAGAGCCCCTGATTATTTTCAGGATTTTTAAAGATGTCTAGGTATTTTTAATAAAGCCCAACAGTTGCAGATAAATTGAAAAAGAAAACAAATAAAAAAGAGAGAGAGAGAGAAACCCACCTGGGCCTCCCCTGTGCTGGCCCTGCCCACCTGGCCTGTGCCAGTCGTCACCCACCTCTGCCTACTGGCAGAGGCGTGTCGCCGGCGCGTGCACCCGCGGCCACCTCCTGCTTCCACCTCCTGCTGCCTCCTCGTCCCCATCCGAGCGCCACGGAGACGCCCAGCACCTCCCTGCACTCCTCCCCTCTCTCCCCCTCGTCTCCCTCACCCTCCCCCGCGATGGCCGAGCACGATCCTCGCCGCCGTTCGCTGTAGTTGTCACCAGAGCCACCCCCTCACCTCTCCGACAAGCCCATTAGCTCCGCGCTGCCGTCCTCGCCCTCCTCGTCGACTCACGCGACGCCGGACGCCTCCAAGCACCTCCCCGACGCCTTCTTCTTCCTCGGTCCGCCGAGATCGCCAGCAACGCCCCGACGACGTCCGACCTCCCCCGAGCCTGCTGAGACGCGTTCTGCAAACGCCGTGAGCTCCTCCACCGAACCCCCCTCTTCTTTGCTTCGTTTGCTCGCCGTAGACGCCGCCCCCTTGCTCACCGGAGCCCGCCGCCACCTCCACGAAGCTCGCCATCGCTAGCAGCCCCGCCTGGCCAAACCAATCACGTAGGAGTGCTCTGGGCATCACCAGGAAGCCGCATCATGCCTCAGGCCGCTTGCTAGTGCACCGCAACCCTCGCGCCTGAGCTCGCCGAGCTCCGGCCGCCGCACTTGCCCTCGCCGTCGTCGCTGTAGGGCACCCCAGCTGCTGTTGCTGGCCGCAATGGATGCGCGCGAACCTGGGCGTCTCGTAGAGCCCTTCCGCCGCTCTTCCGGTCGCCGGAGGGCGAGTTCCAACGCCCCCCACCGTCCCTGGCGTCGCCGGTGACGAGCCACGGGTCGACTCCGGCGAGTTGACCTGGGGGATTAACCCCGCTGACCAGGGGTTTGACCCCAGTTTGACCCCGCCCGAGTCACTGATAGGTGGGGCTGGCTCCTAACTAAATTAGATTAGTTTTAATTAGAGCTAATCACTCTGTTAGAGGTTAACGAACTCGTTAACTAACTCTCTCTCATTGACATGTGGGCCCAGGGCCTAACTAACCTAGTTTAGTGCTAACTAAACACTAACTAACTGTTAGTTAGCTGAGACACTGACTGATGGGGCCCACCAGTCAGGTTTGACCTGGGCTGGCGCCTTTGACCCGCTGACGTCACAGTGACGCAGTGCTGACGCATTAATTCAATTACTGGATTTATTCTTTAATAGGAAATTCCAGAAAATAGTCAAAACTTCTAAAAATCATAGAAAATCAACCATAGCTCCAAATGCAAAGATTTATATATGAAAAATGATCAGAAAAAATTCAATCTATCCATCTGTAATGGTTTCATGCATGACAAAACAAGTTAACCTTGCTGTTTAAGTAGAATAAGGTAATGCACTAATAAGGCCATGTTTAATGAGCTAATATTTGAATCTTTGATTCAAATGAGTTCATCTCCTGCTGTTTTAGCTTGCATTAGGCCAAGACACTTTCATCTTGCCATGTCATAGCATGCATCATATTGTTGCATATTGCCATGTGTTGATTATGTTCGGTGTGACTTTCCTGGTAGGTTCTGCCTCCGAGGATAACCCCGAGTATCCGTCTGAAGGGCAGTACCCTACTACCTCTACAACAGGAAAGCAACCATTGATCATTTCGATACAAACTCATGTTCTCGCTTCTGCTCTCGTTTACTGCATTAAGACAACGCGATTCAAACTGCTGAGTGCTACGGTAGTTGAACCCTTATCCTCTGCATGACCTGTCATTGCCACAGTAACTAGATGAAACCCACTAGCATGTGTAGGAGTTGATTGAGCCATGTATGTGATTCCTACCTTGCTATGCCTGCTATGCTTAGAGTTGCGTCAGGTCTGGTTCATCTGGGTGATGGGCTAGAGTGAAATGTTTATGTCGGTAATGTGAGGGATGTGTTGAACATGTTTTGGTAAAGGTATCGATGAGAGGCCATGTAGGAGTACATGGTGGGTTGTTTCATTGAGACCGTCCATAAGAACTGAGATCTGTATGTGTGATTTAAGATGCAGTTACTACCGTACATTGGGCCCGAAACCAATGGACCCTCTGGCTTCTTAAATACCCTAGTACTCTGTCCAGGAGTTGCAAATAGTTTCTGGTGTTTGTAGGTTATGTGTTGGCGGCCGTGCGTAGCGCTGACCCTAGGGGTGGGCTATGTTGCGGTAGATACACCGTGGCACGGTGTACCGAGTCACCCGTTTGGTGTCTCGGGAACCCTGTTCACATCGTTCAGGGCCCTATGTGGAAACCTCGGGCGGACTCCCTGCGGATGGAACCTGGATAGGCGATAAACCTGGACTAGAGACTTAAGTGTTTAGGTAGGCCGTCGCCGACACCCTCACTGGGCTTCCGCTTGAAGGTTGCCGAGTACATGTCGTGTAAACGGCGGTAAGTGGTGAAAGCATGTATGAAGAAGTATATCCCTACAGGGTTAACATCATCTATTCGAATAGCCACGTCCGCGGTAAAGGACTACTTGGTTGCCTATACAGTTCATAGACAAGTTAATGGATACTACTAAAAGACTCAAGATAAGTGTGAGTACCGACGATGGCCCTCTCGTAGGATGACGAGGGAGGATCCCTGGTGGAGTATTGTGTTGGTGAGTAGTGGACTCGTGTGCGAAAACTATTTTACTAGTGAAGTTCCGTAGGATAGCTTAGCCAAGAGTTAAAGCTGGCTTGCTGCAAAAACCCCACCACCTTCTTGAGAATGAGCATGTATATTAGGTTCTGATGTAAGACTTGCTGAGTACCTTTGTACTCATGTTTGCTTAATTACTGTTTTCAGACGACAACACCGCCCCCTCCGATGAACTCATTTGAATCAAATACCAACGCTGTCGGGACCCCGATCCTAAGTCACACCGATCTAGCATGTAACACTTCATATCACTTTGCGGCCTCACGCACGGTATTCCCATGGGTGCCACCTTACCTGGCCCGGGACCGTTTGCGCCTTTTGGCTCACGTATATGATAGTGTCGCTAGCATCCATATAATAGAGAACCTGGTCCGACATGACTAGTTGTGAACCCAAAGTAGCACTAACTTACGGGAACAGGCATACATGAATCAACCACGAGCATGTCGGTCAACAGTGTATGAATCTGGGCTGTAGCACTGGGCTAACAGGACTCCGGATGTCACCGCGTGACATTTCCCCGAAGGGACAGACACAGGAACAAAGTGAATCACATGCCGTCCATGCAAGTGTTTCGGAGCAGTAGTGCTGGGCTAGCAGGACTCCGGTGAACTGGGCTGTAGCGGGCAACTATGGCTCATGGAAGCACAAGACTACATTTCCCCATAAGAGAGGCTATCAGAGGTAAACAACTAGGTTGTCGGATCCCGCACATAGCAATACACGTTACACGTATGCATAACATGCAAGTATGTGCTGTACAACATGGCATCACAACATAACTCAAACTCATATAGATAAAGGCCCAGAAGAGCCACATAGTATTCAATACAAACAGGGGTCTCATGACCCATCATTCAGAGCATACAAGCAAAGGAAGCATTACATGTCTGAGTACAGACAACTACAAAGGAAAAGACTAAGAAGCCTGACTAAACACGACCCTCCCAAGGGTACAAGATCGTAGCTGGGATACAAGCTACTCGTCGAAGTCACTAGTGTAACCAACTGCAAAACATAAATAAGCAAACGTGAGTACAAAGGTACTCAGCAAGTCTTACATCAGAACTATCTACATATGCAACATTATCAACAAAGGGGGCGGTGGAGTTTTAACAGCAGCAAGCCAGCTTTGACTCAGTGGCTAACCTATACTACGAGTATCAGAAACTTCATGGAGGTGAGAAGACGCACACGAGTCCACATATTCACCATAACAATACTCCACTATGGATCCGTTCCTGTCTCCCTACGAGAAGGCCATCCATAGCACTCATGCTTATCTTGCGGATTTTAGAGTATCCACTTCAAGTTGTCTACGTACTACATAAGTCCTCCAAGTTTCCATATTCGAGGAAAACGGCTATTCGAATAGATAATATTGACCCTGCAGGGGTGTACTTCTTCACACACGCTCTCGTCACTTATAGCCCTGTACACGTCATGTACCTCGACAACCTTCAAGCGGAAGCCGGGCGAGGGTGTCGGCCACGACCTGACTAACCACACAAGTCTCTTGTCCAGGTTTATCGCCTATTCGGGTTCCATCCGCAAGGAGATCCGGCCGGGGTGTCGCTCACGGCCCCAAACGATGTGTGCAGGGTTCCCAAGCCCACCATCCGGGTGCCACTTGGTACACCGTGCCACGGTGCCTAGTCTGTCCCAAGCCCGTCCCGTCGGACACCACCTGGTAGACAAGTAGCACTACCTACAAACGCTAGAAACTAGTTGCAACTCCTGGACAGAGATCAAGCGGATTAATAAGCCGAGAGGGGCCGGATAACCGGAACCCAATGTGTGGTAGTAACTGGACTTGGATAACATACACAGAACTCAGTGCTTAAGGACGGTTCCAATGAGACAACCCACCATGTACTCCTACATGGCCTCTCATCGCTACCTTTACCAAAACGTGTTCACACACTTAGCCTTTACCGGTAGGACATGTTCACCACTCCGATTCATTCCCGATGAATCAGACCTGACACAACTCTAAGCATAGCTGGCATAAAGAGAAACAAGCATGGATGAGCAGGCACATCAAGGCTCAAGCAACTCCTACTCATGCTAGTGGGTTTCAACTATTTACTGTGGCAATGACAGGTCATGCAGAGGAATGGGTTCAGCTACCGCAGCAGAAAGTAGCAGTTTGAATCGTTGTTGTCCTAATGCAGTAAAAGGAGCAGGAGCGAGAGAGTGGGATTTATCGAGATGCTCAAGGGGGTTTGCTTGCCTGATAGATCCACGAAGAAGTACTGCTCCTCAGACAGGTACTCGGGACACCTTCCGGAGTAGAACCTATCGAGAGGGGACGGTGCCGGCAATCAATAAACAACCATATGCAACAATATGATGCATGAAGATGACATTTCAAAGACGCTATGATTTGCCCTAATGCATCTAGCATCAATTTGGTTGAAGTCCATATGAACCAAGGGTTCATATGCAAACCCCAAATTAAATATATAACATGCCATTATTACGTTTTCACTTATACAGCAAGTATAGGTTGGTTTTTCATGCATGAAACTAGCATAAATGGATTCCTTGCATTTTTCTGATGATTTTTCATATATAATTTATTTCATTCTGAGCTACGGTTTAATTTCTATGAATTTTTGAAGTTTATATCATTTTCTGGAATTTCCTAATTTATTTTAACTCCAGAAAATAGCTTATTGCGTCAGCACTGCATCATGCTTGCGTCAGCAAGTCAACAGCGCTGACTGGTCAAACCTGATGTGTGGGGTCCACACGTCAGTGTCATAGTTAGTTAACAGGGGGGTTATTTCTAATCTAATTTGGATTAGTGGCGTTGGGCCCACTGTTAGCGGTTCTAGGGGTAATTAGTGCCTAATTAGAGGCCACGTCAGCAGTCGCCGGAGTTCGGCCGGTGACAACCAAACCCGCGGCAGCGACTCGCCGCAGTTGCGCCATCCAGTGGAGCATGTGGGATGAGCAGGGGAGGCCGGAGCTCGCCGGAGCGGAGCTCAGGGCGGCGGCCGGAGTTCGGCCTCGAGCGGGCGCAGTGCTGCAGTGCACGGGAAGGCAGGGGAGAAGGGGGAACCAACACGAGGCTCACAGTGGATCGGAAGAGCAGCTCAGCGGGCTCGGGGACGCGCTGACGGCGGCGAGCGGCGACGGAGATCCACGGCGGACGAGAGGTTGAAGACAATGGAATTGATGGTGAAGCAGAGCTCCTGGCGATGTGTGGCTCGACGATGAGGACGAAGGCGACGAGGCGAGTCCCTGGGGCACGTCGGGGAGGCGAGAGGGAGGCGGTGGCTGCGGCTATGGCGAACGGCGGTGACGGGCTCCGTTCGGAAGCGAGCAGAGAAGGGGGAGGGAATCCAGAGCGAGAGGGGAGAGACGCAGGGGTCGAAGGAGGTGCGTGGCGATGCGAGGGAAGGTCCAGGTGACGGGAGGAGAGCCAGGCAGGGTGGAGGTGGTGCGCGGTGGCCGCGCGCGTGCGTCGTGCCCGGCTTCTCCTCTGCCTACTGGCAAGAGGTAGAAGACGGGGCTGCCCCTGGTGGGCTGGGCCGCCAGGTGGGCTGGCCAGCTGGGCCGCCAGGTAAGTGGCATGGGTAGGTGTTTTTCTTATTTCCTGTTTTCTTTTTCTATTTCTGACATTTGTTTTGTATCCAAAAAAATGTTAAAACACTTCCATAAATGCTGAAAATATTTGTGGCATCTAGATATAATATTCCAGAGGCCCTCACCAATTCCCAACATTTTTGGAGCCATTAAAATATTTATATAATTTAAACAGCTCCAAATCAAATATTTATGCATTGATTCAAAAATCCAAAATGAGTAGCAAAAATGTGCATCACGTCTGGTTGTTGTTCCCAACATTATCCAAAGAGCATGAACATTTTTGAATAGCATTTTGGGTTCATTGAAAATCCATTTTAAAGTTGAACCTATTGGGAAAAAACTTTGGTGCTAGGGTTTGCAACATCCCCATTTCAATTTCATTTGAAATTTAAACATGATGCACAAAGCAAGCCTAGGACCGTACCAGCCGTTGTAGCCTCGGCCCCGAGCTCACCCGAGCTCCGGCAGCCGCCACGGTCGATGCCGATGAAGATTCCGACCACCCCGCCATCCCCCACGGCCACCATCCAATGCGCCTCGACACGCTGCATCCGTAGAGCCCAGCCGCACGAGCTCTCGTGGACCCCACTAGTGTCACTGACCAGTGGACCCCACTAGTCAAGTTTGACTTGGACCGGCCCTGTTGACCTGCTGACGTCATAATGACGTAGTGCTGATGCAGTAAAGGAATTTATGGATTTAAAATAATACAGGAAATTCCAGAAAATAATTTAAACTTCTAAAAATCATAGAAATTCAACCGTAACTCCAAATAAGATAAATATATATGAAAAATTATCAGAAAAAATCAAGGAATCTGTTTATGGCATTTGCATGCATGTTTGAAAAACTTAGGGTTGCTGTACAGGGCAATTTGCATAAATGACATTTAAATAAGCACATATGGAGTTTGAATTTGAACCCTTGGTTCAAACCAACTTCATTTAATATGGTTGCTAGTTGCATTAGCTCAATCAACAGCATATTGCCATGACATTATCATGCATCATAATTGTTGCATTGCATTGATTGTGTTCCTCTTTGTTTGCCGGTATTTGTCCCCTCTCGATAGACGTGGTTCCGACGACGAGTTCGATGACACCGATGAAGAACTATACTATCTTCAGAAGTGCCAGGCAAGCAAAACCCCCTTGTTCATTCCGATACAATCCCACCCTCTCGCTCCTGCTCTCTTCTACTGCATTAGGACAACAACGATTCATTTGTTACTTGTTGCGGTAGTTGAACCCCTTATCCTCTGCATGACCTGTCATTGCCACAGTAAATAGATGAAACCCACTAGCATGAGTAGGAGTTGTTTGAGCCCTGATGTGCCTACTCATTCATGCTTGTTTGTCATGCCTGCTATTGCATAGAGTTGCGTCAGGTCTGATTCATCGGGAATGAATCGGAGGTGTGTGAACATATCTTACCGTGTGTGAGCGAAGTGTGTGAATACGTTTTTGGTAAAGGTAGCGGTGAGAGGCCATGTACGAGTACATGGTGGGTTGTCTCATTGCAGCCGTCCTCAGGAACTGAGTTCTGTGTCTGTGATCCATGAACAGCTACTACCACTCATTGGGATCCTTAATTGACCCTCTCGGCTTCTTAATCACCCTAGTACTCTGTCCAGGAGTTGCAACTAGTTTCTGGTGTTTGTAGGTTATGTGTTGGCGGCCGTGCGTAGCGCTGACCCTAGGGTGGGCTATGTTGCGGTAGATACACCGTGGCACGGTGTACCGGGCGCCCGTTTGGTGTCTCGGGAACCCTGTTCACATCGTTCGGGCCGTATGTGGAAACCTCGGCCGGACTCCCTGCGGATGGAACCTGGATAGGCGATAAACCTGGACTAGAGACTTATGTGTTTAGGTAGGCCGTGGCCGACACCCTCGCCAGGCTTCCGCTTGAAGGTTGCCGAGATACATGACGTGTATATGGTGGTAAGTGGTGGGAGCGTGTGTGAAGAAGTACACCCCTACAGGGTTATCATTATCTATTCGAATAGCCGGATTCCTCAGTTATGGAAACTTGGACCCCTTGCATAGTTCATAGACAAGTGAAAGTGGATACCCTAAAACTCGCAAGATAAGTGTGAGTGCTATGGATGGCCTTCCCGTAGGGAGACGGGAGCGGATCCATAGTGGTGTATTGAATGGTGAATATGTGGACTCGTGTGCGCCACCTCAAAAGAGTTGCTTGCAGTCGTAGTTCAGGTTAGCCACTGAGTCAAAGCTGGCTTGTTGCAGTTAAACTCCACCACCCCCTTTATTGATACTGATGCATATGTAGATAGTTCTGATGTAAGTCTTGCTGGGTACATTTGTACTCACATTTGCTTAATTTATGTTTTGCAGAGAGACTTCCGTCTCGCTAGTAGTTTCGTGTGGACTTCGACGTTTAGCTTGATACCTCAGCTACGATCTTGTGCCCTCGGCAGGATCTGGTAGATAGTCAGGCTTCTCAGCCTTTTCATTTTTAGATGTTTGTACTAAGACATGTTAAGCTTCCGCATGTGCTTTGATTTGTATGCTATGATTGTTGGGTCATGAGACCCATGTTTGTAATATCTCGCTCCTCGGAGCCTAATGAATAAATACTTGAGTTGTAGGGTTATGTTGTGATGCCATGTTGTATTTACACATATCGAGCATATTGTGTGTATGATTTAAATGCTTGGTATGTGTGGGATCCGACAATCTAGTTGTTTATCCTTGGCAGCCTCTCTTATGGGGAAATGTAGTCTAGTGCTTCCATGAGCCATAGTAGTCCGCTATAGCCCGGTTCACCGGAGTCCTGCTAGCCCAGCACTACTGCTCAGGACACTTGACTGGCCGGCATGTGTTTCACTTCGTTCCTTTGTCTGTCCCTACGGGGAAATGTCACGCGGTGACATCCGGAGTCCTGCCTAGCCTGCTACAGCCCGGGTTCCCAGAGTCCTGTTAGCCTAGTGCTACAGCCCGGATTCACACGCTGCTGACCGACATGCTTGATGTGATTCATGTATGCCTGTCCCCATAGGTTAATGCCGCTTTGGGTTCATGACTAGCCATGTCGGCCCGGGTTCTCTGTCATATGGATGCTAGCGACACTATCATATACGTGAGCCAAAAGGCGCAAACGGTCCCGGGCCATGGTAAGGCGACACCCGTGGGAATACCATGCATGAGGCCGCAAAGTGATATGAGGTGTTACCGGCTAGATCGATGTGACTTGGAATCAGGGTCCTGACAGCTTTGGTATACCAGCTTTGAGCATGAACATTGTATCTGGATCTCGTTTAATGCGAGATGGCTACTCATTTAAATCTGAGAATAATGGTTGTTCTATTTATATGAGAGACATGTTTTATGGTCATGCCCCGCTTGTCAATGGTTTATTCTTATTTAATCTCGAACGTGTTGTTACACATATTCACAGTGTGAGTGCCAAAAGATGTAAGGTTGATAATGATAGTCCCACATACTTGTGGCACTTTCGCCTTGGTCACATTGGTGTCAAACGCATGAAGAAACTCCATGCAGATGGACTTTTGGAGTCTCTTGATTATGAATCATTTGACACGTGCGAACCATGCCTCATGGGCAAAATGACCAAGACTCCGTTCTCCGAAACAATGGAGCAAGCAACCAACTTATTGGAAATCATACATACTGATGTGTGCAGTCCAATGAGCGTTGAGGCTCGCGGTGGCTATCTGAAAGTGCTAGTGATCGACTAGAGGGGGGTGAATAGGCGATTTTTATGAGAGTCTTCAAAACATGTAAGTTTCGAAGACAAACGATAGAAATAAACCTATTACCATGCAGCGGAAGGTAGACTACACTACGCAAGCCATAGTCAAGTATTCAATGAAGTGAAAGCACAATGACTAATAGCAGCTAGGCAGTATAGATCAGGTCGGAAGATAGTGTGAAGCCAATCAGAACAAGTAGTCACTCAGTGAAGACAAAAGATAATGCAATCATACAATGACTTCACCAGGGCCAACACTAAGTAAAGGAAAGGGAAGGATGAAACCAGTGACTCGTTGAAGACAAGATTTGTTGGACCAGTTCCAGTTGATGAGACAACTGTACGTCTGGTTAGGGAGGCTGAGATTCAACTCAGAAGACCGTGTCTTCACCTTACACTACTAGAAAAAGGGCTATAGATGGGATTGACACTAATGGCGCACTAGACAAGCGGTGCGCCATTAGTATATACTAATGGCGCACCACCTTCTGATACGCCATTAGAGTTGAAACTACTAATGGCGCACCTGGCCCAGGGTGCGCCATTAGTATCAAAAAAATATTTTTTTTTTAACTAGTGCGCCTGTCCAAACATACTAATGGCGCATCCAGACACAGTGCGCCATTACTAGTTGTAACTAGTAATGGCGCACCTGCCGGAAAGTGCGCCACTAATGTTGTTTTTTTATTATATTTTTTATTCCCTTTTTTGCAAAACTACTAATGGCGCACTGTTCCACAGTGCGTGCGCCATTAGTATTTTTTTTTGCAAAACTACTAATGGCGCACCAGCAGAAGGTGCGCCATTAGTTACCTGGATTACTAATGGCGCATCCTGAGTTGGTGCGCCATTAGTAAGTGGGCAGCAACAAGATATTTTGGACAGCCTCTCCTACCCACACTCACTTTCTCCCCACTTCATTCTCTCCACCTCCTCCTTGTCTCGGGTGCCTCCTCTTTTTCACCTCATTTCCACCATAGATTCATTCAATTTAAGTGGTTAAATTACCTTGTTTTGATAGGTAAGTAAGGGGGGAAGCTATATTTATTGTTCTCCCTACAACAATGTGCACATGCACTTTTTATGGCCTAGCTAGATCTATATATGTTCGTGGTGTTGCATATGTGTTTGTGTTTGGAGGTGTACCGGTATTTGAAATGCGATAGTTGCCAATATTTTGCCGGAATGTTGATTCATTTCCGTTTCGGCAAGAATTTTGGCATTAAGCATTCTTTTTGGTCCTATTTTTAGGGAAAGTCATGCCAAATTTTTTCTTGGTTCTAAAATATCGTTTTGCTCTACCCCGCAGGCGACCATGGTCCGCATGATGACCGAAGGCATCGTGAATAGGTTTTTGAGGTCCGCGAAGGCCGAGATGCTTCAAAAGAACGAGACAGAGATAAGATGTCCGTGTCGAAGATGCAAGCTGAAGAGCCTTATTGCGGACCCGGAATCCGGGCAGGTGCGGGACCACCTGCTCTTGCGTGGTTTCATGGATGGCTATCGGTGGCAAGGTGATGAAGATGACTACAAAGTCGTCCATGGGGGCCGGGCAAGAAATGAGGAAGGGCAGCAAGACAACCACCGCGGCTCGCGCGGGCGAGAAGACGAAGCATCCCCAGGAGATGATCACGACGGTGATGCTGTACACAGTCATCATGTAGAAGATGCAGGACATGATGATGAGGAAGATGCCAGAGCAGACGACGGGCATGATCATGAAGATGATGATGCCGGTGGAGCAGACGACGCTGGACCATCGATGGGCTGGGTGCAGGACCCTCATATTCAAGAGCTGCTTCTCAAGCAGACGGATAACGCAAGAGCTGCCGACCGAGAGAAAGCCAAGATGGATCAACTTGAGTTAGACGCGGTTACTCCATTGTATGAAGGATGCAGGCCCGAGGATACCCGCCTGAAAGTAACGCTCATGGCTCTAGAGATGAAGGTAAAACACAAAATGACCGACGCATGCTTCGACGAGAACATGTCATTCTGGCACGAACGTCTTCCCAAGGGGAACAAGTGCCCGACCAGTTTGGAGGAGGCGAAGAAAATCGTGTGTCCTCTGGATTTACCGCACGTGAAATACCATGTGTGCATGAACAATTGCATCATTTATCGGGACGAGCACGCGGAGTCTACCATATGTCCGGTGTGCGGCGTCACTCGATACAAGAAGAGGAAGAAAGCTCCTCGAAAAGTGGTGTGGTACTTTCCGATCACTCCTTGTCTGCAGCAGTATTTCGCGGACCCTAAGGTAGCAAAGCTCCTGCGTTGGCACACGGATAGGGAGGAGAAGAAGCGAGAAGATGACGCAAATGATCCGGAGATAGATAAAAAAGACAAGATGCTGAGTCACCCTAAGGATGCGAGCCAGTGGCAAGCGTTGAACTTCGAAGACCCAGAATTTGGGAACGATCCAAGGAACATCGTGTTGGGCGCGAGCACCGATGGAGTCAATCCGTTTGGCAGCCAGAGAAGCACACATAGCACCTGGCCTGTGTTTGTGTGGATGTATAACCTTCCCCCCTGGTTGTGCATGAAGAGGAAGTACATTCACATGAGTATGCTAATTGAAGGACCGAAACAACCAGGGAATGACATCAATCTGTATCTGGGGCTGCTGAAAGAGGAGCTTGACACGCTGTGGAAAACGCCAGCCAATACGTGGGACGCCGCAGAGAAAAAATATTTCCCTATGAGAGCCGCGCTGCTCACGACGGTGCACGACTATCTCGGTTACGGATATGTTGCGGGGCAGGTGGTCCACGGATTTTCTAGATGCGTCAGGTGCATGGATGACACAACGTATCGCCAGCTAGATAGAGATCCCGGGTCTTCGAAAACCGTGTTCATGGGACATCGAAGGTGGCTTCGCGACGATGACCCGTGGAGAAAATGCAAGGATCTGTTCGATGGTGAAACCAAACCCCGAGGACGCCCGCGTACGAGGAGCGGCGAGGAAATAGACGAGCTGTTGAAAAATTGGAAAGACTGCCCACTGCCGGGAAAGAAGCAAAAGGCGCCAGAGCCGGGAAAGAAGCGAAAGGCGCCAGAGCCGCTGCTGAAGGTATGGAAAACGAGGTCTGTTTTCCGGGACTTGCCGTACTGGAAGATCCACCGTGTGCCTCACAGCCTTGATGTCATGCATATCACGAAGAACGTGTGCGAGAGTATGCTTGGTACCCTGCTCAACATGCCAGAGAGGACCAAAGATGGGCCGAAAGCAAGGGCAGACTTGAAATCAATGGGCATCAGGCAGGAGCTTCACGCTATATATGATGATCATGATGATGATGATGATGATGAGGCGAAGCAAGACCCGGAAAGTCGTCGCAAAGGCAAGAAGGCCAAGAAGACCGGAAATGACTACCCTCCCGGGTGCTTCACTCTAAGTCGGGAGGAGATCGAGCAGTTTTTCACCTGCCTCGTAGGAGTAAAACTTCCTTATGGTTACGCGGGGAAGATAAGCAGATACCTAGACCCAGCGAAGCTGAAGTTCAGCGGGATGAAGTCTCACGACTGTCACGTGCTGATGACGCAGATACTTCCAGTTGCAATCCGTGGGATCATGGACGCGCACGTCCGTGAAACCCTATTTGGCCTATGCAACTTTTTCGACGTCATCTCTCGGAAGTCTGTTGGCGTGAGGCAACTCAGAAGGCTACAGGAAAAGATCGTGGTGATACTATGCGAGCTTGAGATGTACTTCCCACCCGCATTCTTCGACGTTATGGTGCATCTGCTGGTCCATATCGTGGACGATATCATGCAACTCGGGCCGACGTTCCTGCACAGCATGATGCCGTTCGAAAGGATGAATGGTGTCATCAAAGGATACGTTCGCAACATGTCATGTCCAGAGGGAAGCATAGCCAGGGGCTTTCTGACCGAAGAGTGCATCTCCTACTGCATGAATCATCTAGGCATCGAGAACCCCATTGGTCTGCCCGTCAACAGGCACCTCGGCAGGCTCGCTGGATGGGGTCACCATGAGGGTCGTCGCGAAATGCATGTCGACTTCGAGGGTCAACTCGCCGACTTTGAAAGAGCAAACCTAGTCGCGCTACAACACATAGACGTGGTCGATCCTTGGGTGGTACAGCACAAAACCTTTATTAAGAAGACGTACAATGACCGAGGCCAACAGAGGACGGACGGAGATATACTCAAAGAGCACAACTCATGTTTCACGCGTTGGTTCAAGCAGAAGCTTCTGTCGTACCCTTTACATGAGGATTCTTCCGCGGAAGAACAACTCATATTCGCCTTGTCACAGGGCGCCGAGCACAACCTGATGAGCTATGAGGCGTACGATATCAACGGCTACACATTCTACACCGAGGCCAAGGACATGAAGAAAAACGATGTTATCAGAAACTCCGAGCCCGCCAGGGTTCTAATTCGACTACCTATGGGAAATACGCTATCCCACCTTGGCATCCTACGACGCGAGATACTAGGAAAGATACTACGGAGGTAATGACGCATGCTCGACGAGGCACAAAACATGGAATGGTAAGAGTTTTACTAATGGCAGTCTAGTAACCGCCTGCTTTCTTGGATGAGGACCACCTGCCGCTTGCTAGGTCTACACCTGTGACGTAAATGATTGCCATCACGTGGAAATCATCGCAAATATCGGATGCCGAGAATGGAGGCGTTTCCTGTAGAGTCACCTATGAGAATTTGAATCGCTTGGAAAGACCACCATGCGAGCCATGCCCTCATGGCCAGGATGACCTAAGGAACCCCGTCTCCAGGTACCAATAAAAACCGGGCCAAGTGAGTGTTGGAAATTCCATGGACATGGCCTCTAGTTTACTAGCCCACTCTATGATTGGATATATAGACCGGAACGTAATCCAAAGAAGTCCGCTGACACGTGCGACTAGTCGGGCCGCTAAATCTGTTCTCAAGTGTGTCCGAACATGAATATAGAGAGTGGATAGACCATAGAGTGGTAAGGCGGCTTCCTATCAAATGTGGACTCACATGCTTTAACATTGACAGAAATTTAACGCTCAGATGAAACCACGATCTAATAGGGCCCAAAAGAAGTTCTCAAATGCCCTTAAGTCTTTGTCCCGCAGTTAAAGAGTAAGATAGGAGCAAAAGGAAGATTATCTTTACAAATCGTGATAATGGCCAATTGTGAAGGTATTCCCAGCCTAGTATCCCTGCTAGCAACCAAGACTTGCAAAAATCAAGCTGATTCTATGGCGGACCCTTGTGTTAGTGGGAAGTTATGATCGAACATGATGCGATGATGAACATAGTTGACACATCAACACTCAACAAAGAAAGAAATTGCTGAATGTAGGTATCCACAACTAACCTACAGTTAAGACAGAACGGTCCCCGTGTCCAGAACCCAGAAACAAACTCCAGTGTTTGATCGGTAATATACTCTCAAGCAATGGTGGACAAGAATACTATGGATGATATGAGGAGCCTGAATCTCATTTGAATTCTTATTTACCCAGAAATCTAAGTCGATTTTGTATTTATCTATCGTATTTGCGCAATTGCAGTTCTCTTATTTTGTATTTTCGCATGGTGTGAACAGAAGCAATTCTGATTGATCACATTTAATTCTAGGAAATGACATATTTTTTTAAGAGTCATTCTGATTGTGAAGAGACCGATCGATCTCGGTATCCCCCCTCCCATCTCGATTCGCATGACATTCTCCGCGAGCTCTCGTCCAGGAGCCCTACAGAGGATAAACGTGTACCGCTCTTCCTTCGCACTATGTTTGGGTGGATGCTTAAGGCCTCAGCTGGAGCACCCGCCCGAGGAAGTCGACGGCGAGATCACCGCACGCACTCCCGCATCTTCGGGACTCGAACCCCACCACCAGACCATAGCGTCGCATTCCACTCACTCTTACCCTCTAATTCCTAATCGCGCTTCGAGGGCACATTGTTTCGGTCCTAACACCCCCGCAACGGTCCCTGCTCGTAGCAAGGCCTTCCTTCTCCGAACGAATCGAGATCCGGGAGCCGAAGATAGTCCAACCTCTCAGACCCGGTCCCCTCCGGCATCCTTACTTCAACCCAGAGAGGTGAGCCGGCTTGCCAACACAACGCCTCAAAGCATCCCGGTGTTCTTCCTAGTCGGCGCCTACGTCTATTGAATAGGGGACAGTATATATTAGCTGTTAGTATTTAGTAAGTGTTCAGTTATTAAGCTTTAGCATAAAATTTTCGAAATTCGGATAAAGGTCAGAACTAAGGAAATACTGTAATGTAACTTACCTTAATATGGAAATACAATATTGTGAAATTCCTGTCTTAATGAATTAGTATTTTCAATGTATGAGTTCAAAGGGAGTCAACATGAACCTACATCTTGTAACGAGATATTCTCACGAATGACACATAAGAGCCGTAAAGTTCCCTCGAGAACAACAAACTATGTTTTATAGAAGACCCTGCATAAATAAAACCCAGAAAAAATGTATTGATGAAGTGCACAGTATATCAGAACAACTCGAGAATTTATGGACTTTCTGTGAAACATTGCCCCACCCAAGTGAGCCTCTCGGCAACGCCTGAGTGTATGAGAGTCTTAAGACTGAAGAAGGCTGACGCGGAGGCGTGGGCCCGGCTTGATGTTACCGCTTACTGATGAAGCCTTCGCGAACTTGTGGGAAAGATTTTGTCTCACCAAGTTATATAAGCAGTTAGGCGAACGCATTTGATTCTACCCGTAAGCCGATGCCTTAAGTCCCGTCGATCAGTGTTTAGCATTAAGGCCCTGTAATTTTGTCCCATCAAGTATGAATCCTTACAGATGGATGTCAAAACATCACAGGGGTTGTTATAGACTATACCGCTAGTTTTGCCGTGAAAGAAAGTTGTATGTTGATTACCAATAAATACGTCTTTGACCTTATGAAATATCAAAAATGGCCAAAGTATGACTAAGCAGAAATCAATCTACTCCTATGGAAACCTTGTGAGAACACGACCACCATCTCGGAATGGGGTAGCAGTATACTGGATTGCTGCTCTATGTAGTGGATGTAGTATTGAGAAAGCTTGTTAACTGGTTATGAGCTCACCAATGTCCTGGCCCATACGAAGACCTTGTAGTTTAAGAAAAGTGGGAGTGGACGGCTCTAGCTGAGTGCAACACTTCTTGACATAAACAGTATATGTGAGGATGACATTATGTGTGCCCCTACATCCCACAAATATAGTAAATGATTGATGAAGATATTTTTCCCTCTAGGCGCAAAATGCAAAATAACAAAAAAAAAACCGGTTGGTTCTTCTTGAAGAGTGATTTTCAGGAGACCTAGCGCCAATTCCTACTCATTGTCCCTGCCCCTTACTACTGATTCGTCTCGCATGCCCTACAAACTGAGCTCATACGGATGACCTAGCACCAGTCCACCGATGTCTGTTGAGCCTGATAGACCCCGTCTAAGCACAGACCCGACGCTACCACCCTCCTGTAGCCAATGAGTCCTGTCAAAAGGCCGTTCCAAAATATACAGAACCCTTCCAGGTGTGACAACAGATAAAGGGCGCTTCTGCCCGTCCGTATAAGGCTGGCTGAACAGTGTGGGGTAAAGACCTCAAAAGCCTCTCCACACCCGCGCACAGATAAACGCGCGCGCCCATAAGGACACAACGTGGTCCGCGCTCCTCGTGGCCCGCTTCTCAAGTAAAGGCCTGCCTCACACGGCTTGTCCTCTGCTGAGCAAGCACTTCGCCCCACCCCGCCCGAGCCGCCGCCGCCCCCGTACCCTCGGCGCCCCGCCGCCTCGACAACCAGGCGCCCCGCCATCCCGACGCCCTAGCCACCCCGACACCCTGCCGCCCCGGTGCCCCGGTGAGCTTCCCCCTGTTTTTTCTTTTAGTTTGTGATTGGGCTGCCTAGAATGTTTAGGATGTTAGTTTACTCGTAGATTTAGAATCTGTAGCCTGTTTTGATTTGAACCCATCTGCTGTGCTAATTTTGTTTGCAAATCCGCGCGACGTGTACTGTGTTACGTCTGTGGTAATCTGTCAAGTCAATTAAGCCCAATCCATTTGGGTTGAATCGAACTAGTGCTATTACTAGCCATCCCACCTTCATTGTGACACTAGAACATATATACAAGAGAAGGCCTCCCAGCTGATACGTTCAGCGCATATATACCACTGTTAAATCCCTTAGCATTATCGCAAACTTGTCAGGTCCATAAACTTGTAACAAGTGGCAAAAGTAGTGCTGTAAATTGGCAAAGCAGTTTCTGATTTTGTTTGTTTCCATCTTGTTGGTACTTGGAACTTGGAAGGGGGACAAGCAGCGGAGCGGGGTGAAGCCAGACCGAAAGAAGTTAGGCTGGAGGTGGAGTGAGAAGGGGAAGCAGAGAAAGAAGGTTTTGTTCCATGTCCTCGGATGAAGTTCCATGTTTCGATGGTCTCTTGTGTTAGTTCTGATGCAGACCGACATTCCATCAAAAGCCACCAATTGCAAGCCAACTTTTATTTCTCTTGCCTGGTTCCACTAAGATGTGTTATTGCAAGCTATTAATTATTTTTCAGTTGTGAGCCTTCGAGAACAGGTGCCTCTCATCTCCCTGTTCCCCACCCCTCTGTTTGTTAGCCGGATGGGTGGATGTTGCTGTTGCATATTGAATAGATGGACGAATGGATTTGTTTTGCTACTGTGATTGATAGCTCGTGTTAGTACGTCTCAGATTTTTGCTGCTGTGAACTGTCAATGGTACTAAATCAGTGCCCTTTTGCTGCTTGCTGCTTGCTGCTTAGTGCTAGTTGATAATTTGGTAATGCAAGGTTGCTGATACTGTAACCCAGATCACACAGATCAAATTTTTTTCAATTTATGCAACTGTAAGAGTACCAACCAGATTACACAAATCATTTTTGATCTGCAAGGTTGTTGTTGTTGTGATGGAGTAACTCTGTAAGATGGAGTACATGAGTACTGTAGTAGTAACTCTTGATTAATTATGGCATTGTGTGTCATAATTTAAAATTGCCATGTTTATTAGAAGTGTTAACCATCACTTCTGGGTTGTAACCTTAGCTGTGTTTCAATGCTTAAAGACTATTAGCTGCATAGTAATTTCCCTGTCCTAATTGTTGTTTTTCCATGCATAGATGAACATTCTATAATTTCCAAGGATCAATTAGACCAGATTGGGCTCTCCTTTTTATTGTTGTTTTGACCTTTCTGTTGTGAAAAATAAAGCAGGATTTTAGACTAATGTGGGCCTATGGCTACACCAGCATGGTGTTTTGATTCAGAAGTGATGATTTGCTACAACCAGTGCATGCATGCCTTTTTTCTTCTTCATTTTTAGTAAAGTGCTCTGTTCTGGGTCATGGACTTTGTGCCATGGACCAGTGCATGCATGCTGCTGCTGTACTACTTGTCAAGTGATGCTGCTGCTGCTATCTGCGAGTTGCTGCTGCTAGTTGTGATTTTGTCAAGTGATGCTGCTGCTACTTGTGATCTTCTAAAATGACCCCTTTCTCCTGAAACGTTGATTAATTTCCGTTTCGGTTGAGAAATGGGGCACTCCAAGGTCAAGAAAATTAGCAAAGGTCATGCCCAATTTTCTTGACCTAGAAGGTGCCCGATTCTCAACCGAAATAAAAATTAATTTGCTTTAGTGGTTGGATTAGTTTAGTATTTTTTTCACACACTCAGACACCCTTGCTTGCCATGTGTGTGAGAGAGATAGTGAGAGGAGACAAGAAGAAGGGGGTTAGGAAGATGTTGCCTGCTCATCAAAGCTAACCATCTCCCCCTTTTCACCCCTTTTCCTTTGTCTTTTGTGCGTTGCAAGGAAGCTACTGTCTTAGCTAGCTTAGCTTGCGCACAAATTCCAGTGTTACAATCTAGAAAATTAGCCTGCAAAGATGAGGTCCCATGCTGGCTGTACCACTGCATCATGCAACAGTGCCTTCAAGATCCAAGGCAATATCACAAACATCATAGGCAATTTGACCAAACTCACAACCTTGCATCTTTGCAGCAACCAACTTTCTAGACACACCCCTCAAGAACTAGGTTACCCTGAGAACGTGGACTTGGACCTTAGCAACAACACACTAACAGGTTCTATCCCAAAACACCTAGGCAATATCACAAACATCTCTCAATTGTTCCTTGACAATAACCAACTTTTTGGCGACATTCCTCGAGAATTAGGTTATTTGGTCAACTTAGAGATCTTGTTCCTTGACAATAACCAACTTTTTGACCAAACTTTGTTCCTATTTATAGAGAAACATGGCCAACAACGATGAGGCCGGGGGTTCGGGCGGCAAGAAATTCTGGGAGCTGTCCCAGGAGATGGAGGAACAACCTCACTTGTATGAGGACGCCGCCTTCCCCACCGATCCTGAGACCACTGATGGTACCGCCGAGGATGACCCCACTGATGCCACCACTGATGGTGCCGCCGAGGATGCCAACACTGATGATGGCGGCGCACGCACAGATGGCAGCCAACCAAAGAGGCAACAGAAGGACCGGCGCCCGACCGTGCTCCGCACCCTCAAGGAGGAAGTTATTGAAGTGGACTCCAACGGGAATCCAACGGCGCCCGAACGAATAGTCAAGGGGTACTCGCTTCAGCTCGGGTGCATTCTCCGGAGCACCGTCTCGATCAACACCGAGAACCTCAGGCATCCTGACCGAGGGAATTTGTGCAACCTCCTCTTCACGAAGCTGCACGAACGATACAAGTTCCCCGCTGAATTTGAAAACACAAGCCTCAAAGGGAATAAAGTGAACAATGTTGCCCTCACGAAGATGAGCACGGCCCTATCTACTTGGAAAAGCAATGTGAAGAGAATGATCGAGAAAGGTGAGAGTTATGAGAAGATCAAGGAGAAAAATCCTTCGATCACCGAAGATGACTACAACGACTTCAAGATCAATTGCTCGAGCACCGCAAGCTCCGAATCAAGTAAGTGGGGGAAAGAAATGCGGGAGCTGAACTTAGGGGAACACACACTCGGTCCCGGCGGTTACAGAGTGGCGGAGCCTATAGCGGACAAGGAGGAGGCGGACCGTGCCGAGCAAGGCCTACCGCCCCTCTTCGATAAATACGGTGACAAGCAGACCAGGAACTTTGTCAGGGCCCGGTACAAGAAGGACCCGAAAACAAAGGAGCTTGCCACGGATCCGAAGACCAGGGCGCTTGAGCTTGTTCTGGTAAGGAATACACCCCCGCGTAATTAGCTCCATATGGTTGCATTCTAATTAATGAAGCCAAATTTCTAAATGGTTCACATTCCTTCCGCAGGCGACTGAAAGCAGTAGCGCGGGGTCGACTAAGAGCAACCCTTGGGACACCACTCTAAATAGGGCGTTGAATGTAATGAAGAACAAGGATAAGCTCAGTAAGCCGACGTCAGCTGGTCGTGTGGCCGGCAAAGGCTTGTCGACAAAATGGTCGTCATACTATAACACTGGTGGGCGAAAGGAGAAAAAGACCAGCTCGGAAAGCCAGGCGCGCGAGGTTCAAGAACTCAGGGCACAGGTGGCGCGGATTCCGGAGATTGTCCAAGAGCAAGTGCAACAACAACTCGGAGCGACGATCACCGCCATTGTGCCTACCTTGATCCAGGGGATTAGTGCGTGGATTGCGGGCGGCCAACAGGGGCCGCCCCCGATTCCTAGCTTCACGGCCAGCAACTCGCAGAACGCAATGGCGGGGCCATTGGTGTCTCCGGCGGAGGCGGCATTGGTGTCTCCGGCGGAGGCGGCACGGGAGCTTAATGCACCCGGGTGTACGCCGGCCGGCACCTCTGCAGCAAGCGGCCCCTCCGTCAACTGCACGCCCGCCGTTGGCGGTGCCTCGACATTAGCCGAGCTCGACGCCATCATCACGGTAACTAATTAAGCCTCTCTCGGCCGAGGACTTCATCTCCTTGCCTTTGACTGGGCATCCCTGACGCCCTACATGTTTTCGCAGGGCGCCGCCGACGTTTCGTGCACTCTCCTGCACTTCGTGAACAACGAGTTGGTCGATGTCGCCAAGGGCAAAATTGTTCAACCGGGCAACCCCTTGTTCCACGGTACCCAGATGCCACCCAACTTGTTTAGGGTTCAACTGGTTCGGGTGCTGCTAGGCTGCGACGAGTTGTTACCTCCGATTCGACCCGTCGGGGCCGACGATGATGACGTGATGACCCTCAACGCTTGCCTGAGCTGGCCCCTGCTTTGGCCGAAGAGCCAGATTCGTTTGGGGGCGGGGGACACCACCCCAAAGACAACACCGCCAGTCGTGCCGCCGCCAAGTCGGCCCCATGGCAAGACCGCCGCAACGGTGCCGGACATCCCTATGCCACTGGATCCAAACATGCATATGGCACAGGATCAGAACGACGACGACGATACATTTGCCAACGTCGATCAGTACTTTGCCGATCATGGGTACGGTGGCGACTTCATGGGGCCTCCTTCTCAAGAACCCAACCCAACAAAAGACGTGCGCGATCTAGCTGGTACCGCGGAGAAGCCAAGTTGCAACAGGCGTCGTCTGCAGTTCAGCTCTCAGGAGACGCCTCCAGCTGCCGACTTCACCGAGCCTCAGATAGGCGAGGTGCGAAATATGATCAGCCCCAACACACTCAAGAAGGCGGTCTGTGAGCAGAACTCGGTCCCATTATAGGAGAAGAAGAAGGCACGCAAAAGAAAGACTAACAAGGGTGCGGGCCAGCTGGCACCGAGTACGATCCGTGCTCAGGACGGGCCACCTTCACCTGAGGATATCTCGAGGAGGGTGCATGTGGCGGGTAGGCCGATGCTACCGAGAAATATGCTCGATGCTGCAACCGGTGCTATGTGGAGTCTGCATGACAGTGTTCTTTCTTTGGAGAAGCGGCGTCTCGGAGAGAAGGATGTGGCATACCCGGTTTTCGCGGCCAAGGTGCCAGAGGGCAAGGGCTTTGTGGATAACTCCATCGGGGGTACGATCGTCCTGCGGTTTGATGACATCCACGCTATGTTGAACCTTCATCCGCTGCACTACACCTTTGTTCGGCTATTTTCGCTGAGTATGGAGATGCGGATCATTCGCGACAAGACCCTGGACATCGTGATAGTCGACCCCTTCTACATGCGTGCCAAGATCTTGGGCAGCGCTGGGGACCGGCAAGTCGCGAGTTCTTACCTCAAAGGCGTCATTCTGGCAAACCAAGATAAGGATAACTTCCTCGTGCCTTACTTTCCCGAGTAAGTCCTCCCCTCAACCGCCCCGTAACATATGAATTCTTAGATTTCGATCGTTTTTCTTTTAACATTCCGTGTTTTCTACAGTGACACACATTGAACGCTCATCCTCCTAAGCCCCAAATATTCCATGGCCACGTATTTCGACCCGGACCATCAGTCGAACGTAGACTACACAAATGTCCAGAAGGTTCTTGATGATGTTCTCCCCGGCTACGTCAAATCTGGAGGCACCTTCACCAGGCCTATTCGTAAGTACGGCAAGCACGTGTTCTCCCACAATACGACGTTCTGCTGCGTCAAGCAGCCGCCTGGCGGTCAGAAGGGTGCCTACTACACCATCCATCACATGCGGGCGATCGTACGGGACCATCATCACCTTCTGCTACCGAGTAGACTCAAAGATTGGGCCGCGAGCGTGTCGGCAATCCAGGACACGGACATCAGACAAGAATTCTTTCGCATCCAGTTGGAGTTTGCGGAAATCATCCATCAAGATGTCCTTCGTACCTCGGGGTAGTTCTACCTCAGAAATCAACCGTCCAACAGTGACATCGACACAATCCTACAAATGCAGGCTGACAACGCCCGTTCTTTCATGACTCCCATGATAGACGGCGGCTTCATCCACGCTCCGGTCCCTTGAGTCGAGTCGAAAGCAGTGATGCTGTGTCTAGTTCTGAAACATCGATTGGCTCATGTTGTAATTAAACTTTAATGAACTTGTAGTATGTCTCTTTGGTTTCGAGAGTCGTTCAACTTAAGATGTAATCGATGCTATTAATGTCTTGCTTTTCTCTTCCGATCGTTCTGTTGCATACTTATATATTGCTTATGTATTGTCTGTGAATTGGAACTAACGTTTCGTTTGGCTACTGCATAGCGATGCCGTGGTATGTCGTGTACAAGGGTAAGGTTCCCGGAGTCTACGACGACTGGGAGGAGTGTCGGAGACAGGTTCACCGATTCAGCGGTAACAGTTACAAAGGGTACGCCACTAGGGCCGAGGCCAAATCTAGATACACCCGCTATCTAGCGGGAGAGGGGAGGGAGTGTTGGAGGAACCGGATGAAGACGAGTTTCATCGTGATGATGCTCATCGTGATGACCGCAGCTCTCTTCTATGTGATGGTAGTTTAGATGATCGATATCGACTTGTAATGTGAAGACAAACTCGCGGTCTCGAGACTTGTAATATAATGTTCTATCTTTGTTCGGTCTTTTCAATTTGGAGACTAATATGATGAATTGTATTCGGAGACTAAAATGATGAATTGTATTCAGAGACTAATCTTCTTGTCGCGACCCGACCCGAATGGATCAAGCGCTTTGTGCTCAGGTGTCATCCCTGGATCAGTAATGCTGACACCACACAGTACATCGAAGGATTTATAGCAGAGTGGCAATCACACACTTATTACATCGTTGTCTCAAAGAGAACTTATTACAATAAATATGGCTTAAGGCCATATAATAACGATAACAGCGGAAGACTCGGAAGATAAATGGGTCCATCAACTCCAATGGCATCACTGAGTATAGAACCACGACCTAAAAGCTCCTTACTCGTCGTCTGAAAAGTCTGCAACATGAGATGTTGCAGCCGGAAAATGGGTCAGCACATGGAATATGCTGGCAATGTAACACATAGAGAGTAATGGAATGAAACAGCTATACTATATGCATATATGGCTGGGGGAAAAGCTCTATGGTTACAGTTTTGCGTAAAGCCAGTTTTTCCCTACTGCAAAGGAATAAATTTATTTAACTATCAAGGTAGTTGTTAAACATCGAGAACGGTTGACAGCATTCCGATCCCAATTAAGTAATTAAAACCCATCAACATTAATTAGAAGTAACATGATGAGATTCACATGATATTCAAGTACTAGATACTCAAGTTGTCCATAAGCGGGGACACGGCTAATCATGATTAGTTTGTACACTCTGCAGAGGTTTGCGCACTTTTCCCCACAAGACTCGATCGCCTCCGTTTGGTTTCTCGCACTACATGGTGTTTGAGAAACGGATGACCGAGACACAGTCTTTCAGAAGCGCTAGCACCTTACATGTGGGTAGACCGGTACACCTACTTTCCCCTACATCTGCTAGTCTACCCGTAAGAGTTCGCACGACTTAGTCAACTATGCCATAGCCCATACTGGCTTGTGGCTGCACACGGAAGTTACTAGCATGAATGATCTTATGATCCCTTTGAGCCTGGGTGGCGGTCCAAAATAAAACAGGCAAGTCCTGATAGACCCAGGTGCCTCAATCCACCCAGATGTGTGTTTAAGTTGCCACCTTAGATAAACCAATTAATTATCAATCTCACATCTGTCATGGATATCACTCACCCAATCCACGTCTACTAGCATAGCATGGCATAATAAGCAAACGTAGAAGTAACTCCCAAAGGTTTGATAATAAACAGGTAATAGGTACTACCTCATCTACTTCCCATCCCACAATTTAATTAGATCCTAATCATGCAATGTGAGAGGATTGATCTAATGCAATAAAACATGGGTTGTAGAAAAGGTATGATCAAAGTGTTACTTGCCTTGCTGATGATCCGCGAGACCTAGGGGTTCGAAGTAACAAGCGGCGCAATCCGGGTGATCTATCGCAGACAAACAACAAGCATATAATAAGTAATCATCTAATGCACAGGTAAAACTCGAACAAGAGAAAGAACCAGAAAGTTCAACTTAAGAACTCCGGTTGCAAAGAAAGAACGAACCGAACAAAGAAACGGAAAACAAACGGCGGAAGAAAACAACTCGGTTCTAGCAAGTTGAAACTAGGTCAAATTTTACTGTAGCAAAGGCTTGCTCAAGTTGATTAGACGGAACAGCGGTTTCGAAACGAAACTCCAGGCGCTTGAATCACCTGATTCCGATAAACGAGCGGGAAGAAAGACTAGAACGAAGATCGGATCTGAGATCACGATCCGGAATAAATCCGATGAAAAGAAAGAGATGAACGGTTAAATGAACGGGCGTCGTTAACCGGGAAAAATCTGTGATCACGTTCGTTGAGACGAACGGTCCGAAAGAAGAACGAAAACCGATCTAGGGTTTCAGAAAAGAAACCGAAAAACGGAAAACCGATCTAGGGTTTCGGAAGAAAACCGAAACAAAAACCGGAAGAAATAGAAAGAATCGGAGAGAAAACGGAACGGTTCTTTTAGGAAAAACCGGACCGGGGAAGAAAAAGAGAGGCGTGGCTACCTCGAGAGGCGGGCTCCGGGTGGCGGCGGCGGCGGCTTAGGCGCGGGGCGGCGCGGCTAAGGCGGCGGCTTGGGGCTGCGCGCTGCTGCTTGCTGCGGCTTAGGAGGAGAGGGGCTTGCGGTTTTGATGTGAGGAGAGGGGGGGTGTTGGTATTTATATAGGTGAGGGGAGAGGAGACTTGGGGTAGGGGGCAAGCAAAAGAAAAAGAAACAAGGAAAGAGGGGGGGGCTAACCGGCCTAGAGTCCTACTAGGACTCGGCCTAGAGCGAGAGGCGGCGGCTGCCTGCGCCTGGCGCCTGGCGTGCGCGCGGCTGGGGCTGGGGCCTGGCCGGCCGGCCTGCTGGCTGGGCCTTGGCCCAAGGCGCAGCGAAGATTTTTTTTTTTAACGGTTCCGCGCAGAAAAACAAAAAGAAAACTAACTAAACGAACTCCGAAAAACCTAAAGTAAATTTTCCCCGACTCCTGACAACGAGTCGAACAAAATGAACTTTACTTCGGGCCTAAAATGCAATTTTCGAAAACGCGCATTTTTCCCTATCCAAAGAAAACAAACAAACTCCGGCAAACAAAATTTGATCTATTTATTAAATCTTAAGTTTTCCTCAATTTTGGGAAAGTCATATTATTCCCTCTCTTATATTTTTGATATCGAAAAAATTATTGAAGATGAAATAAATAAATCAAATGATCCTCTTTTCAAATTCGAGAAAACTCTCAAATATGAAAATAACGAAATCTCCAACTCTCTCCGTGGGTCCTTGAGTTGCGTGAAATTTCTAGGATCAACCAAAATGCAAGAAAATATGATGTGCATGATGATCTAGTGTATAACATTCCAAATTGCAAATTTGGGATGTTACAAACCTACCCCCTTAAGATGAATCTCGCCCTCGAGATTCGGGTTGGCTAGAAAATAGGTGAGGGTGGTCCTTGAGCAAATCTTCTTCTCTCTCCCAGGTGGCTTCATCCTCTGAGTGGTGGTTCCACTGAACTTTGCAAAACTTGATAACCTTGCTGCGGGTAACTCTGCTGGCATAATCGAGAATCTTGACTGGCTTCTCCTCATATGTTAAGTCATCCTCCAACTGAATCGATTCGAGTGGCACGGTATCTCTTAGCGGTACCTCCGCCATCTCGGCATGACATTTCTTCAGCTGAGAAACATGGAATACATCATGAACTCCTGACAGTCCCTCTGGTAATTCCAACTTATAAGCGACTTCTCCCATACGTTGCAAGATATTATACGGTCCAACGAAACGCGGTGCTAATTTTCCCTTAACTCCAAAGCGCTTAACTCCTCAAAGTGGGGATACTCGAAGATAAACTCTGTCTCCGGTTTCGTAAACTGTCTCCTTGCGTTTAGAATCTGCGTAGCTCTTCTGCCTAGACTGGGCTACCTTGAGCCTATCGCGAATCAACTTAACTTTCCGTTCAGACTCCTTAATCAAATCTGGTCCAAAGAACTGACGGTCTCCAACTTCGTCCCATGACAACGGTGTCATGCACCTCCTTCCGTATAAAGCTTCGAAAGGTGCCATCTTCAAACTGGTTTGGTAACTGTTGTTATAAGAAAACTCTGCATACGGCAAATTATCGTCCCAGCTAGATCCATAATCTAGTGCACAAGCTCTCAGCATATCTTCCAGAATCTGATTGACTCTCTCGGTCTGTCCATCTGTCTGCGGATGAAAAACTGTGCTGAACTCTAGTCTGGTACCCAAAGTTTCATGCAACTGATTCCAAAACTTTGAGGTAAATTGGGTTCCTCTATATGATACGATACTCCTCGGAACTCCATGCAAACAAATGATCCTAGTCATGTATATCTTTGCCAACTTAGCACTGGTGTAAGTGGTCTTAACTGGAATAAAATGTGCTACCTTCGTCAAACGATCAACTACTACCCATATCGAATCGTAGCCTGCCTTTGTCCTGGGTAGTCCCGTGATAAAATCCATGCCGATCTTATCCCACTTCCATTCGGGTATCGGCAATGGTTGTAACAATCCTGCTGGCTTCTGATGCTCTGCCTTTACTCTCTGACAAACGTCACAAACTGCTACATATGCTGCAATATCCTTCTTCATTCCGGTCCACCAGAATGTTTCCTTCAAATCCAAATACATCTCGGTATTTCCTGGGTGAATCGAATACGGCGAATCATGTGCCTCATGCAAAATCAACTTCCTGATCTCCGGGTCATTGGGCACATAAACACGGTCCTCAAACCATAAGGTATCGTGCTCATCCTCACGAAATCCCTTTGCTTTTCCTTCGCTCAATTCCTCTTTTATAGCAGCAATCTCCTTGTCAGATTTCTGAGCTTCTCTGATCTTATCCATCAATGTTGACTGAATCTCTAATGCTGCTACATAGCCTCTCGGAACTATTTCCAAACATAGCTCACGAAGGTTTTCTGCTAACTCCTTTGGTACTTCTCCCATCACTAGGGTGTTGACATGGCTCTTATGGCTCAATGCGTCAGCTACCACATTAGCTTTTCCGGGGTGGTAATGCAATCTCATATCATAATCCTTGATGAGCTCCAACCATCTTCTTTGTCTGAGGTTCAACTCCTTCTGGGTGAAAATGTACTTCAAACTCTTGTGATCCGTGTACACTTCACAATGATTTCCAATGAGGAAGTGTCTCCACGTTTTCAATGCATGCACTACGGCTGCTAACTCCAAATCATGCGTGGCATAATTCAACTCATGAGGCTTCAGTTGCCGTGAAGCATATGAAACAACTCTCCCTTCCTGCATAAGCACTGCTCCAAGTCCTCGACGTGAAGCGTCGCAATACACCTCATAATCCTTGGTCTGATCTGGCAAAATCAACACTGGTGAGATAACCAAGCGTTTCTTCAACTCCTGGAAACTAGCCTCACATTCCTCAGTCCAATTGAACTTAGTATCCTTCTTCAATAATTCAGTCATAGGCTTTGCAATCTTTGAAAAGTTCTCAATGAATCTCCGGTAGTATCCTGCGAGTCCAAGAAAACTCCGGATCTCTCCAACTGTCGTTGGTGATTCCCATTCTGTTACGGTCTCAACCTTAGTGGGGTCAACTGCTATACCTTCTCCGGATATAACGTGTCCGAGGAATCCAACTTCCTTCAACCAAAACTCACATTTGCTGAATTTGGCGTATAACTGATGTTCCCTTAGTTTCTCCAAAACCAAACGCAAATGTTCCTTATGCTCCTCTTAATTCTTTGAATAAACCAGGATGTCATCAATGAACACTACGACGAACTTATCCAAAAACTCCATAAACACTTTGTTCATCAGGTTCATAAAATAGGCAGGTGCGTTAGTCAATCCAAATGACATAACGGTATACTCATACGGTCCATATCTTGTGGTGAATGCTGTCTTAGGTATATCCTGTTCTCGAATCTTCAACTGATGGTACCCTGATCGCAAATCGATCTTGGAAAACACTTTAGCTCCTTGCAAACGATCAAACAGATCATTAATCATTGGCAGTGGGTACTTATTCTTGATTGTTACTTCATTCAATCCTCGATAATCAACAACCATCCTTAATGATCCATCCTTCTCTCCACTAGAAGTACGGGTGATCCCCAAGGCGAAGAACTTGGGCGAATGTAACCTTTATCCAATAACTCCTTAATCTGATTCTTAATTTCCACCAAATCCTTTGCTAGCATCCGGTACGGTTGCTTTGATATTGGGCCTGTACCTGGCAATAACTCAATCAAAAACTCAATGTCTCTATCCGGTGGCATGCCTGGTAATTCCTCAGGAAATACATCAGGAAAATCCTTTACCACTGGTACTTCTTCCTGCACAACTCCTGCTAGGCAGTTTACTTGTGTCCTGTTTGGCACATGCCGGGATACATACTTGATCCTTCTTCCTTCGGGTGTGGTAAGCAAAATTGTCTTACTGGCGCAATCGATGTTTCCTCCATACATCGACAGCCAATCCATACCAAGAATCACATCTAGACTTTGGGATTCCAATATAATTAAATCCGTTGGGAAAACAGGCCTTCCTATACTTAATGGCACTTGGAAACATCCTTGTCTGGCCATGTACTCTGCTCCTGGCGAGCTTACTAGCATAGGCGTTTTAAGAATCCTAGTGGGCAGGCTATACTTTTTCACAAATCCCCTTGATATGTATGAATGCGATGCACCAGTATCGAAAAGAACGAGTGCAGTAAATGACTTAACCAAAAACTTACCGATTACTGCATCAGGCTGATCTTCAACCTCCTCCACATTAACGTGGTTCACCTGTCCCCTATTGAAAGGGTTCGGCTTCTTCCTAGAGCTTCCATTGCCATTTCCATTCTGGCCTTCAGGACATTCATTGGCATAATGTCCGGTCTTGGAACACTTGAAACAGGTGACTTGACTCAGATCTCTCTTGGTTGGGGTCGATGGGGTGGTCTGGTTCTGGCCGTTGCTTCCTCCATTCCCATTACCATTCTTGTGGCCATTATGGTTATGCGAACTACCTCCTCCATGGGTATGCTGAAACTGAAATCCCGGTTTAGGGGTAAAACGGGGCTTCTGCTGGGCTCCAGAGTTATACTTCCCCTGTCCATACTTCCTCTTACGGTTCTCAATCTGCTGTTGCTTTCCTTCAATCATGATGGCACGATCTACCAACTCCTGGTAGTTGTTGAAACTTGCTACCATCAATTTAATGCTTAGTTCATCATTCAGTCCTTCCAGAAACTTCTCCTGCTTAGCTGCATCCGTAGCAATGTCATCTGGGGCATAAAGTGCTAACTTGCTGAAATCGTCAACGTACTGGCCAACTGTCCTTCCTCCTTGGCGTAAGTTGCGATACTCACGCTTCTTCATGGCCATAGCTCCTGCTGAAACATGGGCAGTGCGGAAAGCTTGCTGAAACTGATCCCATGTGACAGTGTCAACTAGGTAAGTGGCTGTGAAATTCTCCCACCATGCTGTCGCGGGTCCGTTAAGCTGATGTGCGGCAAACTTCACTTTCTCACCATCTGTGCATCCTGCAGTGGTCAACTCCCTTCCTATCTTGCGGAGCCAATCGTCTGCTACTATTGGCTCGGTGCTACTAGAAAACACCGGCGGATTCAGCCTAAGGAAACGGGCTAAGTGGTCAACAGGTGGTGGCGGTGGTGGGTTGTTGTTGTTCTGCTGGTTCTGGACTAACATCTGCATCAATTGATTCTGCTGCTGGATCAACTGAGTGAGCTCCGGTGGGAATCCATTGTCACGTCTCGGAGGCATCTGAGGGTTTAGAAAAGATGAGATATAAGAGTAGAGGGGGTCTAAAGAGAAAATACTACCCTTATGCACATGAGAAAATGCACACAAAATCACTTCATTCAATCAAACAAGGGCTTACAATTGGTCTAAAACTATCGCAAAAGTGCTCGACTATAATGTTTACATGGGGGAATACTACTACTATCTGGTGGTCATCTAGAAATTTGAACCGGTGGAAGACTCCATGATATCTGCTCCAGCTTCGTCTTCAAAGTCGGGTTCACTTGGATCCGAATCGGTGTCGTCGATGATGATGTAGTTGTCCGGACATGCGACGTACTCGTCTTCCTCCTTGGATGCTAACCTCCTCTTGAGTTCTTCAATCTCCTGCTTAAGATCGCCATTGTGTCTTGCTAGAGCTACGATCTCGTCCATGTAGTCCTTGCGTGTAGACTTCAGTTCTCCTTCTAGCTCGATGATCCCTTCCTTCGCATTCTTCAACTCTATCATATCATTGCACATCTGGTTCTCGTGGCGTCGAATGTGCTGGTTTAACTCCTGGATGAAAGATGCAATGGATCTATCCTTCTTGGTGCTGACTAACTCCCATTGTTCGTCTCGGCGTCCGCAAATCTGGTAGATAGTGTCCTTGAGGTCTTCTTGATAAACTTCTCCAATGCGTCCTATGGTGATATGAGCTGCCATGCTCCTTCCCAGACTCCAGGTTGGTGCATTGAAAACACTATCTATAGGCTTCGTGATTGGCGCGAATGTCCTTCACGGAACGTGAGCTTGAATCTTCCAGCGCTCCTCTTCAGGCAGAGTGGCGTTGAAGGTTCCCGTGAAGCTTGGTAGTCCAATGTTCAGGTACTTGGTGACTTCCTTCAAGTGAAAACCAAAAGGTGTGCCTTCATCCGGTTGGGCGTACTTAATCTTCGCGTTCGTCATCCTAATAGAGTAGAAAAGATGAGGAGTTAGAAAATGAGAAGAGAATGGTGTTCTATGGCTTTAACTTAGTGGTCGTGTCCTACAGTCAGCGTGTGCTCTGATACCATCTCTGTCGCGACCCGACCCGAATGGATCAAGCGCTCTGTGCTCAGGTGTCATCCCTGGATCAGTAATGCTGACACCACACAGTACATCGAAGGATTTATAGCAGAGTGGCAATCACACACTTATTACATCGTTGTCTCAAAGAGAACTTATTACAATAAATATGGCTTAAGGCCATATAATAACGATAACAGCGGAAGACTCGGAAGATAAATGGGTCCATCAACTCCAATGGCATCACTGAGTATAGAACCACGACCTAAAAGCTCCTTACTCGTCGTCTGAAAAGTCTGCAACATGAGATGTTGCAGCCGGAAAATGGGTCAGCACATGGAATATGCTGGCAATGTAACACATAGAGAGTAATGGAATGAAACAGCTATACTATATGCATATATGGCTGGTGGAAAAGCTCTATGGTTACAGTTTTGCGTAAAGCCAGTTTTTCCCTACTGCAAAGGAATAAATTTATTTAACTATCAAGGTAGTTGTTAAACATCGAGAACGGTTGACAGCATTCCGATCCCAATTAAGTAATTAAAACCCATCAACATTAATTAGAAGTAACATGATGAGATTCACATGATATTCAAGTACTAGATACTCAAGTTGTCCATAAGCGGGGACACGGCTAATCATGATTAGTTTGTACACTCTGCAGAGGTTTGCGCACTTTTCCCCACAAGACTCGATCGCCTCCGTTTGGTTTCTCGCACTACATGGTGTTTGAGAAACGGATGACCGAGACACAGTCTTTCAGAAGCGCTAGCACCTTACATGTGGGTAGACCGGTACACCTACTTTCCCCTACATCTGCTAGTCTACCCGTAAGAGTTCGCACGACTTAGTCAACTATGCCAGAGCCCATAATGGCTTGTGGCTGCACACGGAAGTTACTAGCATGAATGATCTTATGATCCCTTTGAGCCTGGGTGGCGGTCCAAAATAAAACAGGCAAGTCCTGATAGACATCAGGTGCCTCAATCCACCCAGATGTGTGTTAGGTTGCCACCTTAGATAAACCATTAAATTAACCATCTCACATCTGTCATGGATATCACTCACCCAATCCACGTCTACTAGCATAGCATGGCATAATAAGCAAACGTAGAAGTAACTCCCAAAGGTTTCATAATAATACAGGTAATAGGTACTACCTCATCTACTTCCCATCCCACAATTTAATTAGATCCTAATCATGCAATGTGAGAGGATTGATCTAATGCAATAAAACATGGGTTGTAGAAAAGGTATGATCAAAGTGTTACTTGCCTTGCTGATGATCCGTGAGACCTAGGGTTTCGAAGTAACAAGCGGCGCAATCTGGGTGATCTATCGCAGACAAACAACAAGCATACAATAAGTACTCATCTAATGCACAGGTAAAACTCGAACAAGAGAACGAACCAGAAAGTTCAACTTAAGAACTCCGGTTGCAAAGAAAGAACGAACCGAACAAAGAAACGGAAAACAAACGGCGGAAGAAAACAACTCGGTTCTAGCAAGTTGAAACTAGGTCTAATTTTACTGTAGCAAAGGCTTGTTCAAGTTGATTAGACGAAACGGCGGTTTCGAAACGAAACTCCAGGCGCTGCGGGAAGAAAGACTAGAACGAAGATCAGATCTGAGATCACGATCGCGGAATAAATCCGACAAAAAGAAAGAGATGAACGGTTAAACGAACGGGCGTCGTTAACCGGGAAAAATCGGTGATCACGTTTGTTGAGACGAACGGTCTGAAAGAAGAACGAAAACCAATCTAGGATTTTGGAAAAGAAACCGAAAAAGAAACGGAAAACCGATCTAGGGTTTCGGAAGAAAACCGAAACAAAAACCGGAAGAAAAAGAAAGAATCGGAGAGAAAACGGAACGGTTCTTTTAGGAAAAACCGGACCGGGGAAGAAAAAGAGAGGCGTGGCTACCTCGAGAGGCGGGCTCCGGGTGGCGGCGGCGGCGGCTTAGGCGCGGGGCGGCGCGGCTAAGGCGGCGGCTTGGGGCTGCGCGCTGCTGCTTGCTGCGGCTTAGGAGGAGAGGGGCTTGCGGTTTTGATGTGAGGAGAGGGGGGGTGTTGGTATTTATATAGGTGAGGGGAGAGGAGACTTGGGGTAGGGGGCAAGCAAAAGAAAAAGAAACAAGGAAAGAGGGGGGGGCTAACCGGCCTAGAGTCCTACTAGGACTCGGCCTAGAGCGAGAGGCGGCGGCTGCCTGCGCCTGGCGCCTGGCGCGCGCGCGGCTGGCGCTGGGGCCTGGCCGGCCGGCCTGCCGGCTGGGCCTTGGCCCAAGGCGCTGCGAAGATTTTTTTAACGGTTCCGCGCAGAAAAACAAAAAGAAAACTAACTAAACGAACTCCGAAAAACCTAAAGTAAATTTTCCCCGACTCGTGACAACGAGTCGAACAAAATGAACTTTACTCCGGGCCTAAAATGCAATTTTCGAAAACGCGCATTTTTCCCTATCCAAAGAAAACAAACAAACTCCGGCAAACAAAATTTGATTTATTTATTAAATCTTCATTTTTCCTCAATTTTGGGAAAGTCATATTATTCCCTCTCTTATATTTTTGATATCGGAAAAATTATTGAAGATGAAATAAATAAATCAAATGATCCTCTTTTCAAATTTGAGAAAACTCTCAAATATGAAAATAACGAAATCTCCAACTCTCTCTGTGGGTCCTTGAGTTGCGTGAAATTTCTAGGATCAACCAAAATGCAAGAAAATATGATGTGCATGATGATCTAGTGTATAACATTCCAAATTGCAAATTTGGGATGTTACACTTCTATTGTATTCGGTGAATCTGTTGTTGATGTGTGCTGTTTATATTTTGTCCAATTATACATTTTGTAACCTGTGCAAAAAACAGAAAATTATAAAATAAAAAAAACCTAATATTCATACTAATGGCGCATCACATCATAGTGCGCCATTAGTATGCCAAAGGATACTAATGGCGCATCATTAAACAGTGCGCCATTAGTATGCCGAAGTTACTAATGGCGCATCTTGTTGTCGTGCGCCATTAGTATGCCAAAGCACCTGGGTATACATGGCCCCCTGGGAGGCATACTAATGGCGCACTGTTGTATATACTAATGGCGCATCTGAGGTGCGCCATTAGTATACCAGATACTAATGGCGCACCCGTGGTGCGCCATTAGTAAAATATACTAATGGCGTGCTACTAATGGCGCACCACTAATGCGCCATTAATGGCCAAATTAGGTGCGCCATTAGTAGGCCTTTTCCTAGTAGTGTTATTCCCCTTGAGCTAAGGACACTCAGTCCTCGCCCAATCACTCTGGTAAGTCTTCAAGGTAGACTTCCAAACCTTCATAGACTTCGTTCACCGGCAATCCACAATGACTCTTGGATGCTCAGAACACGACGCCTAACCGGCTGGAGGATTCAGAGTCCTCAAGTGTATTAAGTCTTCAGATCACACAGACAGGAAGACTTAAGTGATGCCTAACACTCTTTGGCTCTGGGTGTTTAGGGCTTTATCCTCGCAAGGAATTCTCTCTCAAGGGCTTCGAGGTGGGTTGCTCTCAAATGACAAAAGCCGTGCACTAACTCTGAGCAGCCAACCGTTTATGGTTGTAGGGGGTGCGCTATTTATAGCCACTAGGCAACCCCACCTGATTTGTCCGAAATGACCCTGGGTCACTAAGGAACTGACACGTGTTCCAACGGTCAGATTTCAAACACACATGGCAACTTTACTTGGGCTACAAGCAAAGCTGACTTATCCAACTCTGAATAAGATTTCCTCTCATAGTCTTCACTCGAAGACATAGGATTTTGGTTAAGCATCACTTCATTCATTCTGACTGGTTCTCTTGGACCCCACTTAACAGTACGGTGGTTCCTATGACTCGACGAAGAAAAAACAAAGAATGACGAAACTGCTAAGTCTTTGCGCTCCATGGTCTTCACGCGATGTCTTCTCTTGTCATAGTCTTCAATGTGAATGTCTTCACATACCACCTTTGACTTCAATGTCTTCATACATTTTTAGGGGTCATCTCTGGTAGGAAAACCGAATCAATGAGGGACTTCTACCTGTGTTATCCTGCAATTCTCACAAACACATTAGTCCCTCAACCAGGTTTGTCGTCAATACTCCAAAACCAACTAGGGGTGGCACTAGATGCACTTACAATCTCCCCGTTTTTGGTGATAGATGACAAACTGGTTGAAGTTTTCAACGGGGAATAAAATATGTGAAATTGTAAAGGATAGGGTATTGTCTTCATAAGTTGCAAGGGCTCCCCCTGAAAATGTGCATATAAGTAATTTGCTTTTGGAATGTAAATGCACATGGCAGGTTGTACTTGTGGAGATCCTCTTCAACCTATGATGACAATTCATTATGCAAGATATGATGTAATGAAGATAATGACATGCATAATGAAAAATGGACGTCTGCAAAATGATCTAAGTGCGGAATTTATCGTCGCACATGCGGAATTTATCATCGCATCACAGAATAGCAAATAAGTAGCAGGCGACCATCGAGTTTAAGTGTTACAACTCAAAGAACCAAATGTATCAAAAATGAGAGTTGTAAGCACTTGGCAAAAGTAGCAAAAAGTAACGCAACCACCCATATGGACCCGCTTGAAGACTATCAACTCATATGCTTCTCCCCCTTTTGTCAGTGAGGACCAAAAAGGTTTGAATACATAGAGCGCCTACTCGTTCCCATGAGGTGCAGGCGAGGTAGCAGGGTCGTCGTTGAGATTCGGTGGTGCAGAGGAACTTGGTGCAGTGTCGACACGCGCTGAAGTTGGAGGAGGTGAAGTTGCATCATCTTGGTCATCGATGACTCTCGCATTTACGGTCACAGCTGAGGATGAGTATTCAGAGTCTTCAAGTGAGGGAGTCCGACGCAAGTGAGCATTTCTAGGAGGAGTTGAGTCAAACTTGAAGCGTTCGGTGAAGCCATCGTCGTGCAGATCAGCTTCAGCACTAAGTAGGGTCAAACTCTTCCACGACCTCTGACATGTTTCATGAGTGACAAAGGCATTCTTGGTGGCAAGATTGCGAATGTGGTTGACATCCACCAAGAGGCTTTGCATCTGACGCTTAAGCCAGTCGTGATGTTTGTCCTGTTTCTGATGCAGCGCGACGAGAAGCTCTCGGGTCATTTAGGAGACGAGATCATCGTCGAGGCCTTTGCGCAATGGTGCTACCAGTGGCATCAGTTTGAGCATGAGGGGCACGTGTGTTTCCAGCAAGGGGATAAACACGAGAGACTGCTAGAACTCCTTCAATGGGCTGGGTGAAGCTTTGGTGATCAACATTGTGAAGATAAATGGGATCCTTAGCAGGCTCTGGGTAAATGGCTTCAATTGACAGATCAACCTCGGGGAAGAATATAAGATGATTCCACGCAAACGGCTGATAGTTGAAGGCTGAGTGACGCTTGATTAGACGCATGACCCATGGAGCATAGAATTTCAACCCAAAGATGTCGGAGCCAGACGCAGCCAACTGCCTGATGAAGAAGTCTTGAGCATTGAAGTTGATGCCATTGAAAATATAGAAGACCAAAGTCTTCATTGCTCCTTCAAGCTTCGCTGCAGATGAGTGTCCTTTGACAGGCCATAGAGTCTTCCTGATGATGTGGTAAATGGTGCGAGGCAGGTACTCTAGGTCTTCGACAAAGAACTCAGATGGGTATTCAGCATCGTGAGGCAAAGGCTTCATCATGCTCAGCATTTAACTCATGTTGGGTTCTGGCTTCTGAAAGATGCTTTCCAGGGCATTTTGGTGTTGTTGACAACCTGGTTCATAGTGTTCACCAGGAGTGGGCAGGCCTGTGAGCTCAATGATATCAAGAGCTTTAGCTTCATGATGGACATTGCATGTCATCCACTCAAGGACCTGAGTCTTTGGATCCATGTTGTAGCCTCAAATGTGGAGAGTTGCATAGAACTGTAGCAGAAGCTCTTCATTCCAGTGCTCCTTATCTGTGACAAATTGCAACAGACCAGCATCTCTGAAACAATCCAATGCTTCTTCAAGGCAGGGCAGTCCAGCTATAGCTTCAGAGTCGAGGCGCATATGTGGAAATATGCGCCCTTGGTTGTATAGGACACAGGAATAGTAGCTGTGCTGCTGATAGCTCCAGAACCGATCTGAGGAAATGCGCGGTCTTGTATAAGGGTTCTTGGAGCTGTTGAAGAAGGTATTATGTGCCACGAAGCCATTCACATTGAAGACCCCAGGTGAAGTGGCAGTGCCTGGGAATCGTGGAAGTCTTGGCTTGGGCTTTTGGACTTGAGGTCTGTGCTCGATGTGATACTCAAATTGTGGACCCGCAGCAGGCGGAGGAGTCAGAATGGGCCATCGGACCATAACAGGCTGACCACGATTAAATGCAAGCTCAATTGTATGAGGTCTTGGAGGGGGAACAGGAGCATTGGCATTGTCTTCATGGGCTTCAGGGGCCACAGTTGCTTCAGGTGCTTGGACCTCAGGTGCTTCAGCATTGACTTTTGGTGCTGCATTGACTTCTGGCACCGCAGTAGCTGCAGGTGCCTCATTGGCTTCAGGCGCCGCATTAGCTTCAGCCATGACGACGTCATTGGTATCAGCGGTGTTGTTGGTGGCCGCCTCAGGGTTGTTAACCTCCACTTCAGAAGCTGGAGGGTCGGACACGTTCTCCTCGAGAACAACATCTTGGTGGGACAGGGGTGTAGCAACTCTTTCAACTCTTGGGGCTTCTTCTTCATCGGCTGATGCAGCCAGAATTTCTTTAGCCATTTTGGCTTCGGACTCAGACACGTGCATTATGGGAGTGACTTGGGGCCTTGGTCCTTTGCGAAGCCTGCGTAATGCGGGCGACGCTTGTGGAGATGGAGTGTGCTGGGCCTCGAAGTCATCGTCATCTTGCACTGGTGGGGTAGCTTGCGGTTGGGGAGAGCTTGGAGTGTCTTGTCTCTGTGGGTGATCAGCCCACGATGCATCCTGAGCAGTTGGCGTCAGCGGACGACCAATGCTGATGAGTTCGTTGTGCATGAGCACAGGCGATGATACCAATTGGTGCTCGATCTGAGGAAGGACTTCATCATATTCAACATTGTCGTGAGGACCAATGTCTTCAGCTGCGGTGGGGTCAACAGCTGGATTAACTTCAGGATTTTCTTCAGCTTCAGGAGCCTCTGTGGAAGCAGGCTCATGAACTATCAACTGGCGCTCATGATGTTCAGATGCAGGAAGAGCCACTGAGATTGTCTCGACATTAAGGGGCTCTGTGGGAGCAGCCCGATCTCTCTTCTTGGTTTTGCATTTCTTGGTTGGAGGAGCATCATCAGTAGTGCCCTTGGTTTTGTGCTTTCTGGCTGCTTGGAGATGCGTGACAAGTCTTCAGACTACACACTGTGTTCAGGAGGTGCAGTGGCCAGAGGCTTCGCCCGTGAGACCTTTGGTGCTGGGGCAGGCTTTGAAGCTTTAGGCTTCTTCAGCTTCTTTGGCTTCGGTGGTGCAGGTGCTTCGTCGGATTCAGCATCGTCTGCAGGTTGATCCAAAACCGCCCCTTGAACCATAATATGAGTGATGAGACCTTCTAGGTTGTAGAAGGGCCCAACCAGATTGGGTTCAGCTTCTCGTGTGCCATCAGCACGTGGCGCATAGGGGCCTGGGTTGAAGTCTAATCCTAATGACTTCTTGTTTTCCTTGGCAGAGTTCTGTGCAAACTGATAGTTGCGCTTGAAGAGATTGTCTTCACGACACCATAACAGAGAGGATGGGTCGGCATTAGCAGGCTAAGGTCCATGAAGCATGCAGGGGGTAAAAGCCTTGAGCAATAGATTCAGACTGTGATTTGGGCTGAATACCTTTGTACATGATATCTCCCCAGGGGCCCTTGATGGCACTCTTCTCAGCATATTCGTCGGTGACGAATCTGTACTTGAACCATTCCTCTGCCCAATGTCTTCGAATCCATTGTATTCGATTCTTGTGTTCTCCATAGGTCTCTTCTGGATCTGACTTGTATAGCTCATAGAGATCTAGTGGCAGGTCCTTAGCAGTGTTTCCACGGCGTTGTCTGCCTCCCTTCCTAGTAGATTTTTCTGATGCCATGAAGTTTAAACTGAAAGGCTTCAAAACTGTCAAAGTCTTCCGTCTACTGGTCAGACAAGAATTGGCTTCAGGAGAAATTATATGATGCTGTAAGAATTCTGCAAATGAATGCAGACTATGAGAACCAAGGGATTCTCCCACGGACATGTACCTGTGACAGCATTAAGGTGCGCGGGAAGGGGAAGAGGTCATATGCATTCTCAGAAGATTTTGAAGATAAATCAGTTTAGAAGACATTGACCTCATAGTGCGAAGACATTCACTCATAGATAGAGAGTTGGTTCCAGATTTGTACGAATCCACGAATAAGTACAAGTGAGGAATCTAACTACTTTGTGAAGCATAAGTGAACATACTAGGCATATTATGAGATGCAGTATGAAATAGATCCAACTTGTGTGAACAGAAACTGCTTGTGGTAGAAAGTGATGAATCTATAGGATCAAAGGGGCCGTAAAAAGGAGGTTTTATTTACCACACGAAGAACTGCTAGACGGAGTGGGCGAGGAGGCCGAGAAGTTTGATCGTCCGTGCCGTAACTTGGCGACGGAGGACACCTACGGTGACGGCGGAGAAGACGATGTCCGCGGCCGGTGTGAAGACGGCGTCGGTGAGGTTGCGGCAGCTAAGCGCTTCATCACCGGCGTCGTCGAGGGCTAGCGGTGGCGCTAGGGTTTGTGTGAGAGTGGAAGAAGGGATAATGACTGTGGTGAGGCGAGTATTTATAGGGATAGGGACGGCACAGTGTTATTACACAGGTGCCCCTGGCGACACGTGGCTATCATGCAACACATCGGAGGTTGTTCCACGTTCCCACGCACGCTTGGATTGTCGGGTGGTCGTTCCCACTTCTCCGGGTTTTAGGTGAAAAGGATTTGGCATTGAAAACAGATTAATGTTTATCTCTGTGTCTTCCGCTGACAAGGATGCAGAGAAGACATTTTGACAGTGTCAATAGAATGCATATGATTTGGATAGATAGACTTAGGAAACAAGCATAGAGGGGTTAGGGTCCGATCACATTCACTTAGTTCAAAAGATTCAGCAAGAAGCCATAGCTATAAGTGAATGCTGTAGAGGACAGAAACGAAATCAGTACATTGAAGTTAAACAGGAGAACTTTTTAATCATTGAAGACAAACAAAATGCGAAGACTTTGCAAATGTAACGCCATGAGATAGACGCTTTAAGGGAAGAATTTTGGTGGTGGTGTTACCCACCGTATAGGAAGTATTAGACCCACACACGGCGCACAATTATCGTGGCGCTCTGAAGTCAAATCCACATTAATATATTCACACTCAGAATGTAAGTCTTCATTGATTGAAGATATACTTTACTTCGTGTGTTGCACATCTATGTCTTCAACATTCTTAAGTGTTAGGATGTGTGCCTGATCATAGGACATTTGAGGATTCCAAGATATTCAGCTCACACCGTAACTTGCAGAACCTCTTCTCATCCAAGGGCTTGGTGAAGATATCTGCCAATTGCTCTTCAGTGTTGACGTGTATGATATCAATATCTTCCTTCATAACATGATCTCTGAGAAAGTGATGACGAATTTCAATGTGCTTTGTCTTCGAATGCTGAATTGGGTTGTTGGCAATCTTGATGGCGCTTTCGTTGTCGCAGTAGAGTGGCTGTAACGCCCCAAGACCGGAGATTCAGATGCCATCCATGGATTCCGGGTTTTGTCTTGTGTTTTGTTATATGCCATGCCATCTTTACAGAGGTGCTTGCCATGTATTTTTGTGATATTCGTGGTGACTAGCACAAGCTTGCAAAGTAGCATAATCGGTAATGCTGATTTCAGGGACTTAGATTTTTTCTAAGTCCTTGTCCTGATTTTGTTGTTATGCCAAATGTTCATGTTGTTTCCTAGTGATCTATGCCTCTTTTGAGGATGATCATTAAGTATGTTTTGTTAACATTGGGGTGCTCTATCCATCCATGTCTTTGTTTGCATTTATGGAGCACCCTAGCTTGAGTCAATCAAGCTCTACTTTTGCTATAAAATGTTCCTGGCAGATCGTTGACATGATTAGCGATTTTGCCGAGGTTGTTGCTATTGATCCGTGCATGCTATGTTGTTGTTCTTGCCATGTCTAGCTTCTATGCCATGTATTCTTGATGGTTGTATGCTTAGTTTGTCATGCAATGCTCTGTGGTGAGTGCATCAAGCTCGTGAACATGCCTATTCGTTAACTGATTTGCATGCTCCAGTTTTTCACTAAGTCTGGGATCTGTTTATGTTTTTGCCATGTTCACATGCTTGCAATTGTATTTTATGATCCCTTTTGGCTCAAGGACACTAAGGGACTTTTGTTAAGTGCTTTGAGTAGCTTCATGCCATGCCTTGCTTTGCCATGTTAAGTTTATGTAGCATGTAGTTTTCATGCTCTAAAGTGTGCTTCCTGATGATAAATTCCAGACTTGTGTTAATTTCACTAAGTCTGAAACCTGTTATCATTTGCACTTTTGCCATGCTTGTTTGGACCTGTTAATGAGTGAATTAGCCATAGCTCAGTGTTCATCTTTTATCAAGCATCATGAGTGGATCCCTGCCATGTATTTTTTTGTCATATTTGAGTGTTGTAGCATATTTAACTTGGTGCATTTATTTGGTCACTTGCTGATTATCGCAGACCGGTGCCATATTTGTTTTGCTTGCCATTTCCAAACCGTGTATCTGATTCCGTTATATCGATTTCAACCTAAATCACCTTACCTTTCCAGTGGCACTCTTGCATTTCCAAGTTGAGGCCAGGTTCAATATTCCTTTGCAAATCATGCATATGCATCGCATACCGCATCCCGCATATCATACCTTGTTCAGGTGTTGGTTGTTTACTATGTTGTGTGCTTCTTTCTGGTGTTGCTTCTTCGGGTTGGTTCCGATAACATCGTGTTGGGAGGATTCGTTCGACTACGTCTGTTTATCTTCTTCATGGACTCGTTCTTCTTCCTTGCGGGATTTCAGGCAAGATGATCATACCCTCGAAATCACTTCTATCTTTGCTTGCTAGTTGCTCGCTCTTTTGCTATGCCTTTGTTGCGATACCTACCACTTGCTTATCATGCCTCCCATATTGTTAAACCAAGACACTAACCCACCTTGTCCTAGCAAACTGTTGTTTGGCTATGTTACCGCTTTGCTCACCCCCTCTTATAGCGTTGTTAGTTGCAGGTGAAGATTGAAGTTTGTTCCTTGTTGGAACATGGAGATGTTGTTCCTTGTTCGAACATGTTTATATGTGGGGATATCACAATATCTCTTATTTAATTAATGCATCTATATACTTGGTAAAGGGTGGAAGGCTCGGCCTTATGCCTGGTGTTTTGTTCCACTCTTGCCGCCCTAGTTTCCGTCATATCGGTGTTATGTTCCCGGATTTGTGTTCCTTACGCGGTTGGGTTATAATGGGAACCGCTTGACAGTTCACATTGAATAAAACTCCTCCAGCAAGGCCCAACCTTGGTTTTACCATTTTCCACCTAGCCTTTTTCTTTCCCTTGGGTCGGCCAGCCCAAGGGTCATCTTATTTTAACCCCCCGGGCTAGTGCTTCTCTAAGTGTTGGTCCAACCCAGAGCACCGTGCGGGGCCGTCCCTTGGCAACTTGGGTTATGTTGGCTCCTGTACGCTTAGCTTATCCGGTGTGCCCTAAGAACGAGATATGTGCAGCTCCTATCGGGATTTGTCAGCACAGCGGGTGGTCTTGTTGGACTTGTTTTACCATTGTCGAGGATGTCTTGTAACCGGGATTCTGAGTCTGATCGGGTCTTCCCGCTAGAAGGAATATCCTTCGTTGACCGTGAGAGCTTGTGATGGGCTAAGTTGGGACACCCCTGCAGGGTTTTGAACTTTCGAAAGTCGTGCCCGTGGTTATGGGCAGATGGGAATTTTTTAATGTCCGGTTGTAGAAAACCTGAAGTTGACCTTAATTAAAATACATCAACCGCGTGTGTAACCATGATGGTCTCTTCTCGGCGGAGTCCGGGAAGTGAACACGGTGTTGGTGTTATGTTTGACGTAGGTTGTCCTAGGATCACTTCTTGATCATAGTTGTTCGACCGTGCTTTTGCCTTCTCTTCTCGCTCTCTTTTGTGAATAGGCTAGCCACCATATATGCTAGTCGCTTGCTGCAGCTCCACCTCATACCTTTACCTTACCTATAAGCTTAAATAGTCTTGATCGCGAGGGTGTGAGATTACTGAGTCCCCGTGACTCACAGATACTTCCAAAACCAGTTTGCAGGGGCCCATGATACCGTACAAGTGACGCAACCAAGCTCAAGGAGGAGCTCGATGAAGATCGTGTTCTTTATGTTGTTCCATTTCCAGTTGATCAGTAGTGGAGCCCAGTTGGGACGATCGGGGATCTGTGTAGCATTTGGGGTAGTCTTCTTTTATTTTGGGTTCCATAGTCGAACCTTGATTGTATCTGGATGATGTAATGCTTAATTCATGTATTGTCTGAAGTGGTGACTGTAAGCCAACTATGTATCTCTGTCCCTTATGTATTACATGGGTTGTGTGAAGATTACCTCACTTGCCACATTGCTTTCAATGCGGTTATGCCTCTAAGTCGTGCTTCGACACGTGGGAGATATAGCCGCATCGAGGGCGTGACAAGTTGGTATCAGAGCCTTCCCCGACTTTAGGAGCCCCTTGCTTGATCGAATCGTTGGCGTTGTTGAGTCTAGAAAAAAAAATGTTTTGAGTCATTTAGGATTATATATATCGGAGAGTAGGACTTCTTTTTACTCCTCAGTCCCTTCGTCGCTCTGGTGAGACATCCTGACGTAGAGTTTTGAGTCTTCTCTCCTAAAATTTTCACTGAATTTTTTTTACGATCACGCGGGTATCTTGGAATCGTTCCCATCGATTTGTGACGAGAAAATTGTTCTTGGTGCCTCCTGTTATTTAGGGGTTGTGGCAGTGTCCCGGGGAGTTGAGCTCCGAGGTGTTGTCGTCACAATTTTATCGTTGCAGTTCTGGAATACCTGAGATTAGTTTCGCCGACATCGAAAATCTCTTTTATGCAGTTGTTGGTGAGATAACCTCGACGCCACCCTGTAACACCCTCGATGCGACTATAGCTCCCACGTGTCGAGGCACGACTTAGAGACATAATCGCATTGAAGGCATATGTCGCAAGTTAGGCAATCTTCACAACATCCCATGTAATATGAATAATAAAGGGGAGATAACATAGTTGGCTTACACTCGCCACGTCAATCAAGTACATAAATAACATTACATCATCCATACACTCAAGGCCCGACTACGGCGCCAAAATAAAAGAGAACCCAACATGCGACAACGGTCCCGTTCACCCCCAACTGGGCACCACTACTGATCATCGGGAAAGGAAACATAGTATCGTTGAGAGTCTTCGTCGAACTCCCACTTGAGTTCATACGCGTCTCCTGGAGCGGAATCATCAGGCCCTGCATCTGGTGTTATAGTAATCTGTGAGCCACAGGGACTCAGCAATCTCGCACCCTCGCGATCAAGACTATTTGAGCTTATAGGAATGGCAAGGTAAAATATGAGTGGAGCTGCAGCAAGCGACTAGCAAGTATGGTGGCTAACTTATTCGCAAAAGAGAGCGAGAAGAGGAGGCAAAGCACAAGTGAGAAGCTAGAGAACAACCTGCGCAAACATTACTCCAACACCGTGTCCACTTCCCAGACTCCGCTGAGAAGAGGCCATCACGGTAACACACTCGGTTGATTCATTTTAATTATTTAAGGTTCAAGTTATCTACAACCGGACATTAACAAATTCCCATCTGCCCATAACCGCGGGTACGGCTTTCGAAAGTTCAATCCCTGCAGGGGAGTCCCAACTTAGCCCATGACAAGCTCTCACGGTCAACGAAGGAATAGACCTCCTCCCAAGATGTTCCGATCAGACTCGGTATCTCGGTAACTCAAGACACTTCGACAGGTTAAAACAAGACCAGCAACACCGCCCGAATGTGCCTTGCTTCAGATTGCGGAATTCCTCACATTTGCTTTCAACCACGCTCTGGGGAATATGATGAGCTCGGAAATCTCGACGGAAATCATCCCAAGTGATAACACGTCCACCTCTGGAGTCCTTGTACTGTTGGAACCATTCTGTAGCTTGATCTTTGAGTTGGAAGGAAGCGAACTTAACAAAGTCCTCAGGCCTGACGTTACTGCACTCGAAATGCTTGCACAGATCCACAAGCCAATCGTCAGCATCGGTTGCCTCAACACAATTGCTGAAAGTCTTTGGCCCGTTAGCAAGGAACTGGTTGAGTGTAGCAAAGTGACTCTGATTGCTGCCTTGATTCCCTTGACTGCCTTGATTGCGCTCTTGAAGAATTTGCATGATCAACTGTGTGTTTGCGGCCATCACAGCTTGCCATGCCTCTGGAGGAGGTGGAGGTGGTGGCGGATCAGGATTCGGAGTCGTGCGCGTTGGAGGAGCCATCCTGAAGAGGGTGACCACCATTAGCACATTGATAGATAAAATATTGAAGCTGAATCCAACGGAATGAAAATTGCAACATATAGTCTTCACATCCGAACAAAATGAACGAATGCATTCCTCTTAAAATGGTCACATATCCATAAATTGAGAAGCCACGTAGAATTAAGGTAGAGAAATAAATCAACAAGGTACGGATCAAGAACGAATAATTGGTAAGAAATCCAAATCTCAAACCAATATCCGTGGAAGAAAAACTAGAGCTACTAGAATTCCCACCTATGAAACTCCCGAACCTTTCCGGTTATGCAATCAGGTGTTGGGGATACAGGGGAAGCATAATATCTCACCCAAACTAGCAAATCCTACATCCAGCTGTATCCATCCTTCAACACATAACCAAGAAAACTTCGGAAACCATCTACCTCAACCTTCGAAAAGCATCCGTTATACAAGTTATGGCGATACTCCCGAACTCCCGCCCCAGTACTGGGTGGTGTCGAGGTTATCTCACCAACGAACTGCATAAAAGAGATTTTCGATGTCGGCGTACTAGACTCAGGTATTCCAGAATTGCAACGATAAAATTATGGTGACAACACCTCAGAGCTCAACTCCCCGGGACACTTCCACTAAACCCCTGACAGGAGGCACCAAGACAATGTTCTCATCATAAAACCATCGGAACGATTCCAAGATACCCGTGTGACCCTAAAATTTTTTCTAGTGAAATTTGAGAAGAGAAGAGTCAAAACTCTACGTCAGGATGCCTTACCAGAGCGATGAGGAGACTGGGAAGTAAAAAGAATTCCTAATCTCTCTGATATATAATTCCTAAAGACTCAAAACATTTTTATAGACACAACTCAGCCGCTAAAAACGATCAAGCAATGGGGCTCCTAAGGTCGGGGAAGGCTCTGATTACCAACTTGTAACACCCTCGATGCGACTATAGCTCCCACGTGTCGAGGCGCGACTTAGAGACATAATCACATTGAAGGCATATGTCGCAAGTTAGGCAATCTTCACAACATCCCATGTAATATGAATAATAAAGGGGAGATAACATAGTTGGCTTACACTCGCCACGTCAATCAAGTACATAAGTAACATTACATCATCCATACACTCAAGGCCCGACTACGGCGCCAAAATAAAAGAGAACCCAACATGCGACAACGGTCCCGTTCACCCCCAACTGGGCACCACTACTGATCACCGGGAAAGGAAACAGAGTATCGTTGAGAGTCTTCGTCGAACTCCCACTTGAGTTCATACGCGTCTCCTGGAGCGGAATCATCAGGCCCTGCATCTGGTGTTATAGTAATCTGTGAGCCACAGGGACTCAGCAATCTCGCACCCTCGTGATCAAGACTATTTGAGCTTATAGGAATGGCAAGGTAAAATATGAGTGGAGCTGCAGCAAGCGACTAGCAAGTATGGTGGCCAACTTATTCGCAAAAGAGAGCAAGAAGAGGAGGCAAAGCACGAGCGAGAAGCTAGAGAACAACCTGCGCAAACATTACTCCAACACCGTGTCCACTTCCCGGACTCCGCCGAGAAGAGGCCATCACGGTAACACACTCGGTTGATTCATTTTAATTATTTAAGGTTCAAGTTATCTACAACCGGACATTAACAAATTCCCATCTGCCCATAACCGCGGGCACGGCTTTCGAAAGTTCAATCCCTGCAGGGGAGTCCCAACTTAGCCCATGACAAGCTCTCACGGTCAACGAAGGAATAGACCTCCTCCTAAGACGTTCCGATCAGAACTCGGTATCTCGGTAACTCAAGACACTTTGAAAGGTTAAAACAAGACCAGCAACACCGCCCGAGCCTTGCTTCAGATTGCGGAATTCCTCATGCTTGCTTTCAACCACGCTCTGCGGAAAATGATGAGCTCGGAAATCTCGACGGAAATCATCCCAAGTGATAACACGTCACCTCTGGAGTCCTTGTACTGCTGGAACCATTCTGCAGCTTGATCTTTGAGTTGGAAGGAAGCGAACTTAACAAAGTCCTCAGGCCTGACGTTACTGCACTCGAAATGCTTGCACAGATCCACAAGCCAATCGTCAGCATCGGTTGCCTCAACACAATTGCTGAAAGTCTTTGGCCCGTTAGCAAGGAACTGGTTGAGTGTAGCAAAGTGACTCTGATTGCTGCCTTGATTCCCTTGACTGCCTTGATTGCGCTCTTGAGAATTTGCATGATCAGCTGTGTGTTTGCATTGGTTGCGGCCATCACAGCTTGCCATGCCTCTGGAGGAGGTGGAGGTGGTGGCGGATCAGGATTCGGAGTCGTGCGCGTTGGAGGAGCCATCCTGAAGAGGTTGACCACCATTAGCACATTGACAGATAATTATTGAAGCTGAATCCAACGGAATGAAAATTGCAACATATAGTCTTCACATCCGAACAAAATGAACGAATGCATTCCTCTTCAAATGGTCACATATCCATAAATTGAGAAGCCACGTAGAATTAAGGTAGAGAAATAAATCAACAAGGTACGTATCAAGAACGAATAATTGGTAAGAAATCCCTATCTCAAACCAATATCCGTGGAAGAAGAACTAGAGCTACTAGAATTCCCACCTATGATACTCCCGAACCTTTCCGGTTATGCAATCAGGTGTTGGGGATATAGGGGAAGCATAATATCTCACCCAAACTAGCAAATCCTACATCCAGCTGTATCCATCCTTCAACACATACCCAAGAACCCTTCGGAAACCATCTACCTCAACCTTCGAAAAGCATCCGTTATACAAGTTATGGCGATACTCCCGAACTCCCGCCCCAGTACTGGGTGGCATCGAGGTTATCTCACCAACGAACTGCATAAAAGAGATTTTCGATGTCGGCGTACTAGACTCAGTATTCCAGAATTGCAATGATAAAATTATGATGACAACACCTCAGAGCTCAACTCCCCGGGACACTTCCACTAAACCCCTTAACAGAAGGCACCAAGACAATGTTCTCATCATAAAACCATCGGAACGATTCCAAGATACCCGCGTGATCCTAAAAAAAATTTTAGTGAAATTTGAGAAGAGAAGAGTCAAAACTCTACGTCAGGATGCCTTACCAGAGCGATGAGGAGACTGGGAAGTAAAAAGAATTCCTAATCTCTCCGATATATAATTCCTAAGACTCAAAACATTTTTCTAGACACAACTCGGCCGCTAAAAACGATCAAGCAATGGGGCTCCTAAGGTCGGGGAAGGCTCTGATTACCAACTTGTAACACCCTCGATGCGACTATAGCTCCCACGTGTCGAGGCACGACTTAGAGACATAATCGCATTGAAGGCATATGTCGCAAGTTAGGCAATCTTCACAACATCCCATGTAATATAATAATAAAGGGGAGATAACATAGTTGGCTTACACTCGCCACGTCAATCAAGTACATAAATAACATTACATCATCCAAACACTCATGGCCCGACTACGGCGCCAAAATAAAAGAGAACCCAACATGCGACAACGGTCCCGTTCACCCCCAACTGGGCACCACTACTGATCATCGGGAAAGGAAACATAGTATCGTTGAGAGTCTTCGTCGAACTCCCACTTGAGCTCATACGCGTCTCCTGGAGCGGAATCATCAGGCCCTGCATCTGGTGTAATAGTAATCTGTGAGCCACAGGGACTCAGCAATCTCGCACCCTCGCGATCAAGACTATTTGAGCTTATAGGTAAGGCAAGGTAAAATATGAGTGGAGCTGCAGCAAGCGACTAGCAAGTATGGTGGCTAACTTATTCGCAAAAGAGAGCGAGAAGAGGAGGCAAAGCACGAGCGAGAAGCTAGAGAACAACCTGCGCAAACATTACTCCAACACCGTGTCCACTTCCCGGACTCCGCCGAGAAGAGGCCATCACGGTAACACACTCAGTTGATTCATTTTAATTAATTAAGGTTCAAGTTATCTACAACCGGACATTAACAAATTCCCATCTGCCCATAACCGCGGGCACGGCTTTCGAAAGTTCAATCCCTGCAGGGGAGTCCCAACTTAGCCCATGACAAGCTCTCATGGTCAACGAAGGAATAGACCTCCTCCCAAGACGTTCCGATCAGACTCGGTATCTCGGTAACTCAAGACACTTCGACAAGGTTAAAACAAGACCAGCAACACCGCCCGATTGTGCCGACAAATCCCGATAGGAGCTGCACATATATCTTTCTCAGGGAACACTCAGATGAGACATCCTACGAGTAAAACCAACCCTCAAGTTGCCCCGAGGTGGCCCCGCAGTCTACTCGGTCGGACCAACACTTAGAGGAGCACTGGCCCGGGGGGGTTTAAAATAAGATGACCCGCGGGCTCCCGAAACCCGAGGGAAAAGAGGCTAGGTGGCAATTGGTAAGACCAAGGTTGGGCATTGCTGGAAAAGCTTTAATCAAGGCGAACTATCAAGGGGTTCCCATTATAACCCAACCGCGTAAGGAACGCAAAATCCGGGAACATAACACCGATATGACGGAAACTAGGGCGGCAAGAGTGGAACAAAACACTAGGCGAGAGGCCGAGCCTTCCACCCTTTACCAAGTATATAGATGCATTAAGATAACATAGCAATATAATGATATCCCAACAATTAAATAAAAGATTTTCCAAGAAGGAACGGCCTCCAATCTTCACCTGCAACGAGCAACGCTATAAGAGGGGCTGAGCAAAGCGGTAACATAGCCAATCAACGGTTTGCTAGGACAATGGTGGGTTAGAGGTTTGACATGGCAATTTGGGAGGCTTGCAAGAAAGTGGTAGGCATCGTAGCAATGGCATAGCAAAAGAGCGAGCAAACTAGCATAGCAAAGATAGTAGTGATTTCGAGGGTATGATCATCTTGCCTGCACAGTTGTCAGAGTTGACTGGATCCTCAAAAGCAAACTCAATGGGCTCCTCGTTAGCGAACTCGTCTCCCGACTCTACCCAAACAAGACAAACAAGCAACAAGGATACAATCAACCACGTGCAAACTCAAACAACAAGATGTAAAGATGATATGCTATGCGGGATGCGATGCGGGATGCAAAATGCAAGATATGACAGGAAATGCATGAACCTGGCCTCAACTTGGAATTCCAAGGGTACCACTAGAAAGATGAGATGAAATCGCTTGAAACGATATAAAGAACGCCGGAATCGGAGTTACGGTTTGGAAATGGCAAGCGATTCAAAAAATGACACCGGTATGCGATTTACAGCAAGTAGGCATCTAAATGCAATGAAATGAACATGATACAGCAACCAAACATGAAAACAAAATACATGGCAGGGATGCACACAAGATGCTTAACAAAAGTCTAGCACTGAGCTACGGCCAGTTCATCCATTAGGAGGTTCAAACAAGCATGGCAAAAACGCAAATGGTAAAACAGATCTCAGACTTTGTGAAATTAACACTTGTCTGGAATTTCAGATCATATAGCCCTCTTCGGAGCAACAAAACAACATGCTACAGGACCTGAACATGACAAAGAAATACATGGCATGGAGCTACTCAACAAGCTTAAAAAAAGTCCCTTAGTGACCTTGGGCCAACAGGGATCACAAAATATACTAACAAGCACACGAACATAGCAAAAACATAATCAGTTTTCAGACTTGGTGAAAACTGGGACATGCTGAAACATAACTCACGAAGGCATGTTTACGAGCTCGGTGCACTCACCACGGTGCAAGTCATGGCAAGACAAGCATACATCCCTAAATAAGGCACAAAATTCAAGCTAGACATGGAAAGAACAATAACATAGCATGCACGGATCAACTACAATAACATCGGCAAAATCGCAAACAAGTTGACGATCTGCCCAGATTCGCAACGAAGCAAAAGTAGAGCTCGATTGACTCAAGCTAGGTTGCTCCATAATTGCAAACAAAGACATGGATGGAAAGAGCACTACAATATTAACAAAACTCCCTTACTGATCATCCTCAAAAGAGGCACGGATCACTAGGAAACAACAAGAACATATGGCATCATGAACTAAACAATCCCAGGACTTAGTGAAATCACGAAGTCCCTGAAAACAGAATTAGCAAGTGCACCACTTTGCAAGCTTGCACAAGTCACCACACACATCCTAAAAATACATGGTTGCACCTCTGGATAGATGACAAAACCCTTAACAAAACATATGAAGAACTCACGGGCATAGCATGCACACATTAATCATGGCAAAAATGACAAAAGTGCTAAACGGAGTAACAGATCTGACAATTAACTCAAGTAGCCCTCTTCTAACAGCATTTCGGGAATCAAGATGAGCTCAAATGAAAATGATGCAATGGAATGAAATGATTTACTCTCTTAGATGACCATTTTGATATGCTATATGCATGAATCAGAGCTACGGACGCAAAGTTACGGGGCCTCGAACAGGAGCATATGAACTAAAAATTCTGACACTTAGAGAAAAAAACAACCCTCAGATCAGATCTAGGGTTTTGGGGCACGGGGCCCGAGGTGGCGGCGGCACTGTAGCTGGCCGGATCTGAGGCCGCCGGTGTCGGGGAGGCGGTGGCCGGCGTCGGCGAGGCGGCGGCCGGCGTCGGCGAGGCGGGAGGAGGCCGGAGCGGCGCGGCCGGCGACGGCGGCGGCGGGTCCGCGGCAGCCGAGGCGGCAGCGTGCGGCTCGTCGGCGGCGGGCGGTGAGCTCCGGCGGGCCGCGAGCTCCGGCTGGGCGGGCGCGGGCACGAGGAGGCGCGGGGCGGCGCTGGCGGCTGCGGGCGCGCGAGCCGGGGAGGGCTCCCCGCGGGCCCTGCGGGCTTCGGCGGCGGCGCGGCGAAGTGGGGCGTGGCCCGGTGACGTGGCGCGTAGCGATTGGGCAAGGGGTCGGCGGCGGACATGTCCGGACGGTGTGGAGACGTTTTTTAGGGTTTTGGACGAGGGGGGATCCGGATTTTCAGGGAGAGGCCTTTATATAGGCATAGAGGGAGCTAGGAGAGTCCAAATGAGGTGCGGTTTTCGGCCACGCGATCGTGATCGAACGCTCTAGGACATGGAGCAGAGTTTGGTGGGTTTTGGGCCAAATTGGAGGGGTGTTGGGCTGCAACACACACGAGGCCTTTTCGGTCCCTCGGTTAACCGTTGGAGTATCAAACGAAGTCCAAATGATACGAAACTTGACAGGCGGTCTACCGGTAGTAAACCAAGGCTGCTTGGCAAGTCTCGGTCCAATCCAGAAATGTTTAATCCCCACACGCGAAAGGAAGCTAGAAATGACCACCGGAGGAGAACAAAGCGCCGGAATGCAAAACGGACAACGGGGAAAATGCTCGAATGCATGAGACGAACACGTATGCAAATGCAATGCACATGATGACATGATATGATATGCATGACAAAGGCAACAACACACGGAGACAAAACCCAAACCCAAGGAAATAAATATAACTTAACGCCGGAAACGGCAAGAGTTGGAGTACAAATAGGGAAAGTTACATCCGGGGTGTTACAACACTCCACCACTACGAAAGGATCTCGTCCTGAGATCTAGGACTGAAAGAACGCCGGGTTGTAGGATCGAAAGTATGTCTAAAGGGGGGGTGATTAGACTACTTGACCAAATAAAAGCTTAACCTTTTCCCAATTTTAGTTCTTGGCAGATTTTAGCTAATTTAGGACAAGTCAAGCAATCATCACATAATTCAAGCAAGCATGCAAAGAGTATATAGGCAGCAGAAAGTAAAGCATGCAACTTGCAAGAATGTAAAGGGAAGGGTTTGGAGAATTCAAACGCTATTAGAGACACGGATGTTTTTCCCGTGGTTCGGATAGGTGATGCTATCCTACATCCACGTTGATGGAGACTTCAACCCACGAAGGGTAACGGTTGCGCGAGTCCACACAGGGCTCCACCCAAGGGTAACGGTTGCGCGAGTCCACACAGGGCTCCACCCACGAAGGGTCCACGAAGAAGCAACCACCCACAAAGGGTCCACGAAGAAGCAACCTTGTCTATCCCACCATGGACATCGCCCACACAGGACTTGCCTCACTAGCGGCAGATCTTCACGAAGTAGGCGATCTCCTTGCCATTACAAACTCCTTGGTTCAACTCCACAATCTTGTCGGAGGCTCCCAAGTGACACCTAGCCAATCTAGGAGACACCACTCTCCAAGAAGTAACAAATGGTGTGTAGGTAATGAACTCCTTGCTCTTGTGCTTCAAATGATAGTCTCCCCAACACTCAACTCTCTCTCATAGGATTTGAATCTTGTGGAAAGAAGATTTGAGTGGAAAGCAACTTGGGGAATGGAATATCTTGGTCTCAACACATGAGTAGGTGGTTCTCTCTCAGAACATATGAGTTGGAATTGTGTGTGTGTTCTGATGGCTCTCTCCACGAATGAAGAGGAGGTGGAGGGGTATATATAGCCTCCACACAAAATCCAACCGTTACACACAGTTTTCCAATCTCGGTGGGACCGAATCAACAAACTCGGTCGGACCGAAAATGTAAACCTAGTGACCGTTAGAGATTTTCGGTGGGACTGACATGCAACTCGGTGGGACCGATATGGTTAGGGTTTGGGCATAACGTAATCTCGGTGAGACCGATTACACAAACTCGGTGAGACCGAATTTGGTAAGTAGCTAACCAGAGAGTTGGTCAGGCAAACTCGGTGGGACCGATTTGCTCTTTCGGTGAGACCGAAAAGTTACAAAAAGGAAACACTGAATTTACATTGCAATCTCGGTGGGACCGATTCGCTCTTTCGGTGAGACCGAAAAGTTATGGAAGGGAAACAGAGAGTTTGCAATCCCATCTCGGTGAGACCGAGATCCCTATCGGTAGAACCGAATTGCTAGGGTTTGGCAGTGGCTTATGACAAGTGAAACTCGGTGGCGCCGGATAGAAAGAATCGGTAGGACCGAGTTTGGCTTAGGGTTTAGGTCATATGTGGATATGGGAAAGTAGTTGAGGGTTTTGGAGCATATCACTAAGCACATGAAGCAAGAGGCTCATTAAGAAACACCTCATCCCTCCTTGATAGTATTGGCTTTTCCTAAAGACTCAATGTGATCTTGGATCACTAAAATATAAAATGAAGAGTCTTGAGCTTTTGAGCTTGAGCCAATCCTTTGTCCTTAGCATTTTGAGGGTTCCACTTTCACCATCCATGCCATGCCAATCATTGAGCTTTCCTGAAATAATCATCTTGGAATAGCATTAGCTCAATGAGCTATATGTTGTTATGAATTACCAAAACCACCTAGGGATAGTTGCACTTTCAATCTCCCCCTTTTTGGTAATTGATGACAACATATAGATCAAAGCTTCAACAAATGATAATAAGCATGAAATATATCGTCGCTTTGAGAAGTATGTGATAAGTAAGAGCTCCCCCTAAACTTGTGCATATTTAAAATTTGCTTTGGACTGCAAATGCACAAGGAGTTAGAGTCATGGGTTACTCTTCCATGTCACATACATCTTGGTGGAGCGCTTAAAATGATAAGAATGAAATACATGCACTCATCACCAAGAATAGTGAATGATCACACAAGATAGATAAGATAATAGCATTAAGCAAACATTAAGTGTAGCTTATGATCAAACACATGATCATCAATGTCTCACAAATAATGACGTAGTATCTCAAGCACTCAAAAGCAAACAAGTTTGAAAAACCACCAAATAAAGCAAGAGAGAAAAGCAACACTCTCTCTCTCGAAGCCTATGATCTATACATCTTCTCCCCCTTTGGCAACAAGTTACCAAAAAGTTCCTAGAAAATGCATAGTGCTAAATCGACGCTCAGGCTTGATCTTCAGGTGGTGGTGGAATCCGGATCACTCCAAGGACGAAGGCTTTGGTAGATGCTGAAGTAGACACTGGAGTTGGAGCTGAAGTAGATGCTGGAGCTGGTGGAACTGAGGCTGTAGCTGGTGCTGAAGTGGTGGCTCTGGTGTCAGCAACTGGCACGGCAGATGACCTCGGGCCTCGTGGCACTCTGGCAAAGGCATGAGTGGTAGTCCTGCCTCTCCTCTCCTGCATGTCCTCCTGGAGCTGCTCCACTGCAGACTGAACTTCCGTTACTTTGACATCCAAGTCATAGAACTTCTGTTCCATGATTCTCTCTAGGCTCTGCTGATTCTGAGTGAGGGTGGCCAGACTTTGCTCAATCCTCAGCGTGGATGCAATCAAGTAACCAAGCTGCTCTTGTTTGGTCTTCAAGAAGTATTCAGATGCCTCCTCTTGAGTTGGCATCTTGGCAGCTTTCTCCTTCCTTGCCTTCTCCTTCTTCGCGTATGCTTGGGCAGATGATGGCTCGTTCTCAGTCATGACAACTTGATTGTCCTCGAAATCTGGACGGATGGGCAGGTGTTCCTTGTCCAATAGATATATGCCCGTGCCCATCTTGGAGTTGATGAGCTCCTGAATTTGAGGGGCATATCCGCAGCTCCTCTTCTGATCTGCTGCAGTCCTCTTGATTGTTTCCACTATGAGGCTCATCACCTTGAACTTCTGAGGCACATCAAACACATGTAGCAAGTTGATAGCATGGCCTCTGATCATCTTGTGATCACCTGACTTGGGCAATAAGGTGTGCCTCAAGATCCAATTGATAGTCGGGAGCCCTGACAGAAGGTAATGTACTGAGCCAAACTTGAAGGTATCAAGTGCTTCATTTGGGATCTCCTTGTACATATTTGACATTGAGTTGTGGACCATCTTTTTCTTGGCATATATGTCCATGTCATCATCATGCTCCTCTGGGGCATTAATCAACTTTTCCCATTCCTCAACAGTGGATTGGTACCTCGTACCCTCAGACATCCATGTGATCCTCCCATCTGGATAGAAGTGTGTCGTGGAGTAGAATTGCATGATCAGTTCCTCGTTCCACTTTGTGAGCTTCTGCCCAACAAAGTCAGCTACTCCACAAGCTATGAAGCTGTCTTGCACTCCAGGATAGTGCTCCTCATTGTCCTTAATGTATTGCCAATCAACCCATCGCATATCATAGACAATGGGCTTCTTATCTAGCAGCAATGTCTCATAAAAATCCTGCTGCTCCTTGGTGTGAAATCTATAGTCAACTGCTGTCCTTCTCCTTGAAGCATACGGGTCTGCTTCTCTCCACTTCCTCAGCCCTGAATCTCTCCTGAGCTTCATATCCTCAGCCACAGGATGAGCATTGTTGTGGTCTGGGATCTTGGGCTTTAGCTTTCTCAGGACATTCTCTTCCTCTTCTTCCTCTGTCTCGTGGCAGCCTTTGGCAAGTTGCTAGGAGTGCTCCTGCTGCCTTCATCAGAAGAGCTGGAGGGACTAGTGCCCTCACTCATGTGCACCTGCTGCTCTGACATGTTTTGGCTATCACTTTGATCAGACATGCTGCAAACTGACTGCTGACCCTGTGAATAGTTTATAGAAGAGATAGAGAGGATGAGCATCACAAAATGCAGAGATTTTTGCAAAAGAATGATCCAAAAACTTAGTTTTAGTTTCCCACTGAAATCATCTCAGATCTACCGATTTTCAAACTCGGTGATACCGAAGCAGTTTTGGAACCTAAACTAGTGAAATCGGTAGGACCGAGTCACAGTTCGGTGGCACCGAGACTGCTAGGGTTTCACTGAGTTCAAAAATCGGTCACACCGATAAGTAATTCTCGGTCAGACCGAGTCTCACTTGTGCAATGGCATAAGCCAAATCGGTGGGACCGAGTTTTTCAACTCGGTGGGTCCGAGATGGTTTCGGCAGAAACCTAACCCTAAAATTTTCGAATCAAAGCTACGGGCGCATTGACTGGATAGGAGTGTTTCAATCGTGGCAAGAATCATGAAGAACACAATGTGCTAGGAATTGGACGGGGAATAGCACTGTGATCAAGTCCATACCCTAGTTCGACGGAGACTTGCTACGGCGGCAACGGCGGGGCAGAATTCCCGTTGACGGCGACGGAGACCAGCGACTAGAGGCGGCTGGCGGCGAGAAGACGATCTGGAGACCACGAGGGCAGAGCAGGCTATCGCGCGGGCGAAGGGGTTCGAAGAAATTTCCAAAATTTTGCCCGTGGCTATATATAGCCCGACCCTGTCGGTGTGACCGAGTGGAACAACTCGGTGGCACCGAGATTCATAACTGCAAGTAGTTACCGAAACTCGGTGTGACCGAAATGTTCAAATTGATTGCACCGAGATCGAAAACCTAGATCAACTTAATGATCTCGGTAGGACCGAAAGTGGAGTATCGGTCAGACCGAGAATCATAAAGAGGTTTTGGAAGTTTAAGTCTATGACAAATCGGGGACTCCGAGCGCTCCTCACACAGAGTGGTTCGAATCTGACATGATCAAATTTTGTGATGCAGCATGAATAGAGTTTGAGACGAGAAAAGCATAGATAGCTAGAGGAGGTTCTTAGGCATTCTTGTCCATCCACTTGGCAAAAGAAGAAAAAACCAAACAATCAAAACAACAAGTGGATGTCCTCGAATGAGTAAAATATGCAACCAGCATGCTCACACAATAAGATGGCAAATGAAATATGTGGCAAGGCATGCACAACCAATTCTAGCATCTATCAAGCAATTTGCGATGACTAGGTCATCTATATATGAGTATATTGACTTAGGAGTCAAGTGAGAACACTTGATCATAGGTCATACTCATCGTTTAAGCTCAAGTGGGGTTACCACTTTTTACATAAAGCATTGTTTTGTTCACATCTTTAGAGTTGCTTTAGCTCAAGTCTTAGAGTAAAGCTCCCCCTAGATGTGATATCCCCCCTAAGAGGGATGAACTAACCTTGGGTTTTGTCGATGATGACTTCATGTAGATATTGAAGATGTGGATGCTCAATGTTGATGTAGATCTCTTGGAGCTATCCATTTGAGTGAATTGCACTTTCAATACCTACATGGGTTAGTCCCACAAGGAACAAACAAGGATATCCACAGACATAGAGTGATGCACACAAAGATGATGTCCATGAAAACTTTTAGATTACCTTGTCCCTTGTCTTACCAACAAGAGGGTTTGTGACTCCTTGAACTAGTGCAAGATGTGGAAGTTGATTGTACTTGTTCTTGCCAAAATGATAAGAGTGAAGTATGTTGGCGGAGTCACCCTCAAGAACTCTCTAGTTCTTCTTCTTTTGGATCCACACCATCTTGATGGGAATCCTTGGAGTTGTAGTCGTACTTGATGAAGTGGAACTTGAAGTAGTCTTGGGAATCCACTTGACTAAGGTCTTTGGAGCTTCTTCAAATGCATCAATTTCCTCTTGAAGCTTGTCCTTGCCTTTTTTCTTGTAGTCTTGTGGTGGAAGATCATCTTGAGCTTGTGTCCCCTTGAAAGAAGTATACTTCTCTTGTTGAGGGACAAACTTTGTCTTGGGGTATTGATCTTCTTCCCACTCAACTCCATTGGCATTGAACTTTCGTTCAAAACCAACACCTTGATTCTTCCGGTGCATTCCTTGCTTGCGCACAATTTCCTCGAATTGCTTACTCCCGGCAAGGCTTTTGTACACTCCTTTCTCTATAATTCCCTTCAATAAGCTATTTTCTTTCTCAAGTGTAACTTGGCTAAGAGAATCATTAGTGGAATCAAGAGAACTACTAGAAGCAACAATATTGGATTTAGCATGATCATTGTTACTACTAGAGGAAGAATCTTTCTTGTTCTTGTTACTAGACTTGACTTGAGGCATGTAAGTGGATAAGAGTAAACGCTTGGCAACGTAAGAAGAACTTTTCTTGCGGAGATCATCATTGATTGCTTTTAAGAACTCATGCTCCTGCTCAAGATTGAGCTTTTCAAAGCGTAATTTCTCATGAGCTCTTAAAATTTCTTGATGATCTTCGAAGATGGTTTCATGAGCTAACTTAAGAGTGTTTAGTTCTTTAGTTAGGGCCTCAATCTTCTCCTTATCATTGTCATTCATTTTATCTTGATTAGCATGTTTAATTGACATTTCATCATAGTATTCACTAGAGTTGTCAACAAGCAAATCATCACCTAACAAGTCATCTTCATCACTATTGAAATCAACATACTCGGGGTGTGTTACCTTAGGACCTTTGGCCATGAAGCATCTTCCAATTCCTTCATTTGGTGAGTCAAATATGTCGTAGGAGTTGGTTGACACAAGTGCTAGACCGGCAACACCTTCATCTTGAGTATCTTCGGAGCCGGAGTAATAACTTCTCTCGGAGTGGCTGTCGGAGCCGGATACCCATTCACCAACATGAGCTTGATGTCTTCGTCTTGTGTAGCTCCTTGATGATTTTTCCTTCCTTTCCGAATCCTTGCTTCTCCGTGAGTTTCTTCGTTCATAATGATCATCTCTACTCCTTCTCTCTCTTGGTGGTGATTCTTTGCTTCTTCTTCTTGGAGAATCTTCTCTTCTCTTGTAGGGAGCCGTACACTCATTGGAATAGTGTCCGGGTCTTCCACAATTGTAGCAGTTTCGCTCTCGACTAGAAGATCTTTTCTCATTGTAGGACCTTGACTTGGAGCTTCTCTCTTTGCTTCTACTCTTGTAGAACTTGTTGAAGTTCTTCACCATTAAGCTCAAT